>NC_067423.1:5866487-6166487 GCF_009764475.1 Pristis pectinata | reverse complement strand
AGCGATCGTGGTTCGATTCCCGTCGCTGTCTGTAAGGAGTTTGTACGTTCTCCTGTGTCTGGGTGGGTTTCTTCCGGGTGCTCCGGTTTACTCCCACATTCCAAAGACGTATGGGTAGGTTAATTTGGGTTTAAAATGGGCAGCACGGACTTGTTGGGCTGGAAGGACCTGTTACCACGCTGTAAATAAAAAAAATTAAAAAATATTTTAAAAGTTTAAAATTTAAAAAAAAACTTAAAATTTAAAATTTAAATTAAAAAAAACTTTTCACTGCATCTCGGTTCATGTGACAATAATAAACCAATTATCAATCACATCCCAGAGACACAAGAGATTACAGATGCTGACATCTGGAGCAACACCTATAAAGCTGGGGAAACACAGTGGGTCATGCGGCTCCTATGGAGGGAAATGGGCAGTCGACGTTTCGGGTCGAGACCCTTCATCTGGACCTGAAGGGTCTTGGCCCGAAATATCGACTGTCTATTTCCCTCCATAGCCGCCTCCTGACCCACTGAGTTCCTCCAGAGCTTTGTGTGTTGCACCAATTGCATCCCATCGACATAAATAGTCACTGGAGCACACAGCTCAAAATCATGCATTGTTATGCGATGTGTACATTGCTCCCTGTTTTGAATCCTCACTGATGGCGAATTAGAGGAAGCCTTCACAATAAAGGAGATGGCATCGCAAACACTTGACAGGTATAGGGGCAACACACTATTCATTACATTCATGAGCTCCGCTTACATAACTCATTCACCACTTGCCACTGTGAGTTATGAGACTAGCTTCACTTGTTTAATCATCCCATTCTCATCCGGTGTGCTCCATCCATTCTGCACAGAGATCATAAGCCTCTACAGCTGTCCTATTTGTCATGTTCACCCAAACATAGATCAATTTTGTTAAGAGTTTTTATTTTTCCATTTACTTTTAAGATGACATTCTAAACTAAAAATGACACAGAGTGACATTAAAAAGTAAGTGTTTAATGCATTCAACATAAAATTGCTTTGTCCTCTAGATTAACGATGGTGTTATGTGCGTGAAAGCATTTTTATCTGAGTGAAAGCATTTTTATCTGAATGAAAGCAGAGTAATTCATATTACCGTAGCTGTTAGCTGTGGCTTGCTTAGCTGACAGCATTCTTCAACTGCAATAGTTGGATTTTGGGGCCAACAATTTTCAACGCAAAGACAGCCCAGTTCACCAGCGACGGAGTGTTGTGCAGGCGATCTCCGCATTACGAGAGGGGTTGGGTTCCCAGAAAACTGTCCGTATCACGATTTTCCATAGTGCAAAGCCGCATCATCTGTGCATGCGTCAAGAAATGTGAGCTGAAAACAAAATAAAAGTTGATACAACATTTCTGTGAGAGTGTATTTTTATTCTGTATCTCAGATTTTTTTGGTAGCGATTTGTGAATTCTGTAAGCGCAAATTTCCGTTAACCCAATTGCTGTAACATGGAGGTCCCTTTATGTTCAGAGTGCCTGTCTTCCAGGTTATAGGTTAAAAGTCAGCCATGGCACTGTCCAAGGTTGGATTCAAGGTTCCAACAATCCAACAATCCAAGGTTGGATTGCATTGCTGCTTTTAGGATCTCGCTGTTCTCAATCAACTCACAGAAACTCCATGGAAAGGAACTTGTCTAGACTTTAAGTCAAATGGTTTTGAGCTGCATTTCTGTTTATTTTCAACGTTGATAGCAAAATCTTCTCACTAACTGGATCCTTTCAGGAAATAAGCATGAATATATGGTCTTTTACTTGCTCACTCCAACACAAGAATATAGCTTTCTGCTGCTTTGTCCTACGGTGGGACATTCAATATGATGATGACTAATCTTCCCCAGGCCTCATCTCCTCCCCTGTGCTAGGTCCCCAGAGCCCTCAATTCTCTGAGCTTTCAAAAAATCTATCTAGTTCATCTTTAAGTATCCCCGATGATCTCAACAACCCTCCAGGATAGAGAATTCCAGGGATTCAGCACTTTCTGCAAGAAGACACTCCTATGCACTTAAGTTTTAAATGACTGTCCACTAATCTTGTAACTGTGACCTCTCATTCAAGATTCTTCCACCAGTGGGGACATCTCTCTGTTCTGCCCCCCTCTGGATCTTCTGATAAGTTCATCCCTCAATTTCCTAAAGTCCATAGAATATAAATCTAATTAAACATAATTATGTCGATGACACCACTGTTCTTGGATGAATCACAGGTGGGGATAAGTCAGCATACAGGAGCAAGATAGGACACCTGGTCAAGTGGTGCCACAACAACAACCTCTTGCTCAACATAAATAAAACTAAAGAGCTGATTGTTGACTTCGGGAAGGGGAAGGAGGGTGAACATGCTCCAGTCTACATTGGGTGATCGGCAGTGGAGGGAGTCAGCAGCTTTGAATTCCTGGGCATTAACATATTGGATGACCTGTCTAGGGCCCTGCACATGGATGCAATCACAAGGTTGGAACACCAGCATTTTTACTTTCTCAGGAGGTTAAGGAGATGTCACTGAACAATTTAACAAACTTCTGCAGATGTACTATTGCAAGTGTCTTGACTGGTTGCATCATGGTCTGGTACGGCAATTCAAATGTGCAGGGGTGTAAGAAGCTGCAGGGAGTAGTAGACTCTGCCCAGCACATCACGGGCACATCCCTCCCCACCATCGGTAGTATCTACAGGAAGTGCTGCCTCAGGAAGGCAACATCCATCATCAAAGATCCCCACCATCCAGGCCATGCCATCTTCTCGCAGCTACCATTGGGCAGGAGGCATAGAAGCCTGAAGTCCCACACCACCAGGTCCAAGAACAGCTACTTCCCTGCAACCATTCGGTTCTTGAACCAACCTGCACAACCCTAATCACTACAGTTTAGCAACACCATGACCACTTTGATCACTTTGCACTAAAAAGTACTTTGATCTTTTTGTTCTATTTGAGTTCTTTCTTGTGAAAATTGTGTTTAATTTATGTTTTTCTTGTGAATGCTGCTTATCTGATCCTCTGTGCCTGTGATGCTGCTGCAAGTAAGTTTTTCATTGCACCTGTGCACACATATACTTGTGCATCTGACAATAAACTCCACTTTGATTTTGACTTTAGCCACTTGTGATAGGACAAACCTCATCCCAGAAATTCCTCATGAATTTCTTTTGGACGGTCTCCACTGCCAGTATATCCTTTCTTAAATAAGGGAACTAAAACTGTACACAGTACCCCAAGTGTGATCTCACCAGTACCCGCATTGTGATCTCACCAGTACCCGCATAACTGTAATGATAGTTCTTTATTTCTAAACTCCAACCTTCCTGTAATAAAAGCCAATATGTCATTTGCCTTCTTAACTACTTGCTCGGGACCTCTATTCACTCAGTAAAAGGTTAAAGTAATAAGAAAAGGAGCAATGAACAACCATATCAAACATCACACCATCCATGTTATGGAAATGCAGATAGACACGTGAATGATAGAAAATTAGGAGGCTATGTGGGAGGGAAGGGTTAGATAGATCTTAGAGCAGGATAAAATGTCGGCACAACATTGTGGGCCGAAGGGCCTGTACTGTGCTGTAGTGTTCTATGTTCTGTAAGGTTGGGTAGATATCAGCAGTTTTCTTCATTAACATTTGAAGATATCTCCCATCCAGTTGGATATTAATTAAATTGGCTTGTTTCTACCATGAGGCAGCTTGATACCTGTATTTGTGAAGGATTTGACAAATTGAATAATTTTAACTTGTCTTTGGCTTCATTCCGCTCTTATCTCCAAGTCAATGGTTTTTATTCTTGTGAAAATCAAAATCCTGCAAAGGCTGTAAATCTGAAACAACAATCTGAAATGTTAACTCTGTTTCTCTCTCCACAGATACTGCCTTTGAAACCTCTGTTTCATGATAGTAAGCTCTCAAGGATTGTTTGATTGTGGCAGCTAAACCATAGTTAGGTTATCACTTGTGGCCCTTGATATCTTGCAGTGAGCAACATGGCCCAAACTGCAATGATGTTAATACCTAGTTAATTCTTTTATTACCTAGGACATTTCAAAAATAAAATTTATTCATAACAAAATATATATACAAAAAGAATAAATGCAGTGGAAAACTCTATACATTCTTAAGACCATAAGATATAGGAGCAGAATAGGCTATTTGGCCCGTCGAGTTTACTCCACCATTCAATCATGGCTGATTTTTTTTCTCAACCCCATTTTCCTGCCTTCTCCACATAACCCTTAACCCCCTTACCAATCAAGAACTTATCAATCTCTGTGTTAAATACACTCAATGACTTGGCCTCCACAGTCCTCTGTAGTAACGGATTTGTTAATTCGGTGTCATTTGGTCAATTCATTCAGTAGTGTTGACACATATTTTTGCATCGCACCATTGCCACTCATGTGGCCCCCTGGGGTGATACACCCTTTCAATGTTTAAGGGGCTTCCCCACCCGACTCAGCCCCTCCATGTGCGGTAGCGGAAGGAGTCTTGACTGCGGTCCTTCCCCACAGAGCCTTTGTACTGGCTGCACCGAGCTTCAGTTTGTCCCTCAGCACGTACTCCTGCACCCCGGAATGTGCCAGTCGGTAGCATTCCCCTACGGACATCTTGCTGTGCTGGGAGACCAACAAGTTTCCGGCAGACCAAAGGGTGTCTTTCACTGAGTTGATGACCTTCCAGCAGTACTTGATGTCTGTCTCTGCGTGTGTCCCTGGGAACAACTCACAGATTGGAGAGTCCTCTGTTACGCAGTTGGTCAGGATGAACTGTGACAAGGACCCTTGCATCCTTCTCCAGACCTTCTGAGCAAATCCACAGTCTGCAAAGGGGTAGGTGACCATCTCCTTCCCACCGCTGCCATCCCGAGGGCAGCGTGTGTTGGAAGTGATATTCCGACTGTACAGGAAGGATCTGACCAAGAGGGTCCCAGCACATGTCCTACAGACATAATCTGATGCACAGGGAAGCTTCCAACATATATTCTCAGGGCATATATTGAGGGTTATGGCTGAGCTTAAATGCCCTTCCTTTTCTCCCCCCCTTTCAACAACAAAACCAAGATTGACTTCCTCAAATTACTCTTCAATTTCTTGATTGAAAACTATAATGAGCAAACTTTATTTCAGCCTCTACATGAACATTCAAACCATTTATCATCAAAAGGTTTTTTATTTCCCTCAAATGAGTCTGCAGTTAATGCATGAAAAATTGGATCAAAGATCCATGGTTTACAGGTGAGAGAGCTCAACATTGCTTATTGATTTATCAGTATTTCTTTTGTCAATAGTTGTGGCTTTTTTCTATTCCTGCTGAGCTTGTATAGGAGGCCACATCATATATTTTAAGTTAACTCTAACATGGTGACTGCTTAAAAGTGTTTTGCTTTCCTTCTCATTGAAATAAATGTTGTCAGACTGAAATAAATGTGTGCATCAGAGGTAATGTTTTCCCTTGTAAGAGTCTGCTGTTCAGTAAAACAGAACATTCCGACATATTTTGGGACTTTGGATTCAGAACACATGCTTATTACTGTCAAGTGGATGTAGACAATGAAGGGAGCTCACATCAAAGTTTTCTTAATCATTAGACAATAGAGGCAAGTGATAGTTTGTTGCAGAATTCCATGTTTATTTAAGTTGGTGGAACTTATAAAGAATGCAATACTCAGCTGCACAAGAACATGTGAATATAGAAGTTAAAACAATCAACTCAAAGCCTGTAGTTGTCTTCTTTTCACCTTGATGCTTCTAACAAATCTCTCCTTTGTTTAACAATATAACAAATGCAGTGCAATGAATATTCAGTGTACTTCAATGGAACCTTCAAAGACATTGAATGGTCCCTCAAAACAGCGAAGATATGTGTGACATGTAACGTGTCCAGTTCATTGTTTTCTTGTGATTGGAATTGTTGGTGTTAGTTGTGTTGCTGACAAGTACATCAGCACCTATTCTGATCCAAATGTCAGCTGCAACAATGGAAAATCATATTTGTCAATTGATGTTTAGTCATTGCTGATTTTCTTCTGTGTTTCTTTCTCAGTTTGGTCCAATATGTTCACCTTGGAATTCCAACACTCCCATTAGGATATGCCAGGTCACCGTTTTAGTTCTTGCCCCTTGGGTGAAAAATTATTCTTACATTCACAGGCCGGGGCTCAAGCCTCAAAATGCATGGTAGTTCGCACCACATTCATATTCATGACACGAATAACTTTTTCAAAGTCAAAGTTGAGTTTATTGTCATATGCACAAGTCCATGTGTGCACAGGTGCAATGAAAAACCTACTTGCAGCAGCATCACAGGCACAGAGCATCAGATAAGTAGCATTCACTAGAAAAACATAAATTAAACATAAAGTAAATACAATTTTTACAAGAAAGAACACAAATAGGACAAAAAAAACTGGCCCATTTTAGTGCAAAGTGGTCAAAGTGGTCAAAGTGGTCAAAGTGGTCACAGTGTTGCTATACCGAGGTAGTGATTAGGGTTGTGCCGGTTGGTTCAAGAACCAAATGGTTGAAGGGAATTCGATCATTCGACCAGCTCTTGAACCTGATGGTGTGGGACTTCAGGCTTCTGTACCTCTTGCCCAATGGTATCTGCGAGAAGATGGCACGGCCTAGATGGTGGGGATTTTTGATGATGAATGTTGCCTTCCTGAGGCAGCGCCTCCTGTAGATACTACTGATGGTGGGGAGGGATGTGCCCATGATGTATTTTAAACAAAACTTCATTTATATAGCACGGTAACAGGTTCTTCTGGCCCAATGAGTCCCTGCCACCCATTTAAACCCATGTTAACCTGCCTGTATGTCTTTGGAATGTGGGAGGGAACTGGAGCACCTGGAGGAAACCCACGCAGACATGGGGAGAACATAAAAGCTCTTTACAGACAGTGACAGGAACTGAACCTGGGTCGCTGGCGCTGTAATAGCTTTATGCTAACCGCCACACCACTGTGCCTAATCCCCATTCCAAGCTCTTGGCTTGTAGCACAGCACATCAAGTGCTTATCTAAGTGCTTGTCAAACATATTGACTCTCCAGTAACCTGTTCATTGATGTACAGTTTGGGTTTTGCCAGGTACAAACAGCTCCAGACATCATCAGAAATGCTGGTCCAGGTATGGACCTAAGATCAAAGTTCCAGAGGTGACTTGAAAGTGACTGCCCTTGACATCAAGATGTGGTATCAAAATGCCTTCTTAATTCACAGTCATGAACATCGAGGCAAACCTCTCCTATGGTGGGTCATACCTCGCACAAAGGAAGATGTTTCTGGTTGTCAATCATCCCAGACCAAAGTCATCACTGCAGGACTTCCTCAGAGTGTTGTCCGAGGCCCAACCAGTTGCTTCAACAATGACCTTCCTTCCCAGCTGGAAGTGGGGATGCTTGCTGACGACGACGCAAAGTTCAACTCCATTCGCAACTCCTCAGCGAGCAAAACCACCCACGCTGTATGCAACCAGCTGAAGCTTGGACCAACTTGGGTTGTTTTCTCTGGAGCTGCAGAGGTTGAGGGGAGACCTGATAAGAGTTTATAAAATTATGAGAGGCATAGATATTCAGTCAGTATCTTTATCTCAGGGTCAAAATGTCTAATGATAGAGGGCATGCATTTAAGGTGAGATGGTGTAAATTCAAAGGAGGTGTGCGGGGCAGGTGGTTTACACAGAGAGCAGTGGGTGCTTGGAATGCGCTGCCAGGGGTGGTGGTGGAGGCAGATGTGATAGAGGTGCTTAAGAGGCTCTGAGGCAGATGAATATGCAGAGAATGGAGGGATATGGACATTGTGCAGGCAGAAGGGATTAGGTGTTATTGGACCATAAAACATAGGAACAGAATTAGGCCATTCAGCCCATCGAGTCTGCTCCACCATTCAATCATGGCTGATTTATTTTTCCCTCTCAACCCTATTCTCCTGCCTTCTCCCCATAACCTTTGACACCCTTACTAATCAAGAACCTATCAACATCTGTTTTAAGTATACCCAAAGACTTGGCCTCCACAGCCGTCTGTGGCAATGAAGCTTAATTAGCTTAATTAATTCGGCACAACATCATGTGCTTGAAGGGGTCTGTTCCTGTGTTGTACTGTTCTATGTTCCATGAAGGTAACATTAAGGAATGGGTTGTTAAGTGGCAAGTAACATATGTGCTACAAAAGTGCCAGATATTGATCATCTTCAACAAGAGAGAATCGAACCCACTGACCCTTGACATTCAATGTCGTTATCTTTGCTGAGGCTTCCACCATCAATACCCTGGGGTTCACCATTGGCCAGAAGCTCATCTGAACCAGTCAAAGTCAAAATCAAAGTCGAGTTTGTGAAAAACTTACTTGCAGCAGCATCACAGGCACATAACATCAGATACACAAGATTCACAAGAAAGAACACAATTAGAACAAAAAAAAAACAAAGTCCATTTTGGTGCAAAGTGGTCAAGGTGGTCACAGTGTTGCTATACTGAGGTAGTGGTTAGGGTTGTGCAGGTTGGTTCAAGAACTGAATGGTTGAAGGGAAGTAGCTGTTCCTGAACCTGGTGGTGTGGAACTTCAGACTTCTGTACCTCCTGCCCGATGGGAGCTGTGAGAAGATGGCATGGCCTGGATGGTGGGGATCTTTGATGATGGATGTTGCCTTCTTGAGGCAGCAGCACCTGTAGATGTTACCGATGGTGGGGAGGGATGTGCCCATGATGTATTGGGCAGAGTCCACTACTCTCTGCAGCTTCTTGCATTCCTGCGCATTCGAATTGCTGTACCAGACCGTGATGCAACCAGTCAGGAATACACCATGGCTACAATAGCAGGTCAGAGCCTGGGCAATAAGGGTAAAGTCATTTTATGTTGCAGAGAAAGGGGGAAGGGGTGGAGAGAACAGAGCGGAATGTCTGTGATAGGGTTAGACCAAGAGAGACTGAATGGCACAAGTGTAGGTAGTGCCTGCTGGGGTGGAGTGGGGAAGAGGGGTGTTGAAGGCTTGTTAATTGCAACCGATCCGTCTGGATGTGGTGAAAGTAGTTGTTGGAGGAGGAAAGAGAAGAAACATTTAGAAAGTATGTCACTGGAATTGTGTGATACCAAAGCACAAGAGAAGCAAAACACTGAAGAAGATGAAAGGTTCGCTTTCCTGTACGTCTGCCCTCTTCCCATCCTCCCCCACCCCACCCACGACACAACAGGGACAGGGTTCCCCTTGTCCTCACCTACCACCCCACAAGCCTCCGTATTCAACACATCATTCTCCGCAACTTCTTCCAACTCCGATGGGATCCCACCACCAGGCACATCTTCCCCTCACTCCCTCTCTCCGCTTTTCGCAGGGACCGCGCTCTCCGCAACTCCCTTGTCCACTCGTCCATCCCCACCGATGACCCTCTCGGCACTTATCCCTGCAACCGCACCAAGTGCTCCACCTGTCCCTACACCTCCTCCCTCACCAACATTCAGGACCCTAGACAGTCCTTCCAGGTGAGGCAGCACCTCACCCGTGAGTCTGAGGGTGTTGCTTATTGCATTCGGCGCTCCCGGTGCGGCCTCCCGTACATTGGTGAGACCCGATGCAGATCGGGTGACCGCTTCGTCGAGCACCTTCGCTCCGTCCGCCGCAACAGCCAGGACCTCCCGGTGGCCGCCCACTTCAATTCCACACTCCATTCCCATACTGACATGTCTATCCATATCACCTCACATTCTGCCTTGGGAGTCTCCAACCTGAAGGCCTCAACGTCGATTTCTCGAACTTCTGGTAACCCCTCCCCTCTTCTCCCTCTTCTCTTTTTTATTTTCCCCTTGCCTTTTTTTCCCTCATTCCCGTGGTCCCCTCACCCCTTCTTTCTCCTCCCCCACCCTGATGACCTGCCCATCTATTCCCCACCTCCTTCCCTTTATTCCATGGTCCACTGCCCTCTCCTACTGGATTCCTTCTTTTTCAGCCCTTTGCCTCTTCTACCTACCACCTCTCAGCCACTCCCTTTCATCCCCCCTCCCCAACCCACCTACCTTCCCCCTCTTCTTATTCTGGCTTCTGCCCTCTTCCTTCCCAGTCCTAATGAAGGGTCTCGATCCAAAACATCAACTGTTTATTTCCCTCCATAGATGCTGCCTGACCTGCTGAGTTCCTCCAGCATTTTGTGTGTGTTGCTCCAGATTCCAGCAGCTGCAGAATCTCTTGTGTCTCTGAAAGGTTATCGCTATTGACTCTATCTCTCTCTACAGATGCTGCCTGATCCACTGAGAGTTTCCAGAGTTTCTTATTTCAGATTTCCAGCGTCTTTTTGTTTTGCAAAAGCAGGCACTCTTCTTAACGGTGCAGATATTTGATCCAAAACTGAACTCAAGGGCAAATATAACATCGGTCAAACACAGGAGTGGATCTTGGCTATCAAGGGAGAGAATTTGAAAATGGAGCTGTATATTTCACTCAATTAAGAAAATTAATTGTTAAACAAAGAGCTCATTTCTTTCTTCAGTGTTATCAAATGGGAGGTATCTCATTACAAACAGTACAGTTGGAAACCAGAAGCCAGCCACTTAACTGTCAAACATTGTCTCCATTAAAGCCAATTTATTACTTTCATCAACATCAAAAGTTCTGTCAGAATTATTATCACGCTCAAAAGGTATTTGTAGACCAGATAAGCCAGCACTTACATGAAACACCTACTGATATTTCCTTAATTAGTAATTGGTAAATGACATTTGACTGTTGACACGGGTCCACCATTGAAGGACGATCTCTTGTCATTATCAAGTACCACATGACATGTGTTAGGGGTGCAGAAGGCAAAACAAATTCTGCAAGGGATTCTTCCCTTCTGAAATGCCTACAGTTTGAGCCCAGTGCAATGTGCATGGTCCTTTTGACAAGTTCCTCTCCCAGAACTCCTGTCCACCATGCAATGATTTTGGATACAATATGCTGGCACTCAACAAAAGCCCCTTCATTTTCCCACAGAACTGGAACACTTTGCCAAAGAATTTACGTACAAGCCTTGTGAACCGGACAAATACCAGTCTTGGGATGATATCTTCCTAAGGTAGAAAAGGTTCGGGTTTGAGTAGTTTATTTTGTTGTTGTAGATGATGATTTCTGATTAACACTGACAGCATGGAATGTTCCAGAATACAATCCCTAGATAGCAAAAGAGAGTTGCTTCCTCTTAACATTGTAATCTGCCATGTGTCTTTCCTTGTGTTTTTACTGTAATTCAGTGAAGTTTCCCTTAATACGTATACTTTAGGAGAGAGGACTTGGGCCATGGCTTCCTGCTCGATTTCTATAAGTGACTGATGAGGTATAGGAGCGAGTAATCTCCAGGGAGTCACTCTCTATTTCTCTGTGCTAGCTTCTAGTGGGCACCTCTCTTCACACAGCTAAAATTATTGAATCTCTGAGGGCAGAATCTTGTTTTAAAATCCACATCTGGATCTCCACAGCAAAATGATTAGGTGATTCAGTATGTTGTAAGGCTGTAAAATAACCGTAATCTTCAAAACGTAAAAAGCCATATAAATCACGCAGTAGCAAAAACAGGTTGTGGTGTGTCTCATTATGAACTCAAATGTGCACTTGTAGCTATTTGGCTCCAAGCTCTAAGGAATTTTTCAATTAACACCCAGGTTACACTGGCAATTGTTCAAACTTGTACAACTACAAAAAAGTTATATAATTACGTGAAGGACATCAATGAAGTGTGTGTTACCAATTTCTTACAATGCAACACTGACTCCATTTCAAAGGTTGGAATGGCTGTAGAGCATTTGTTTGGACAAGCTGAGGTATTGAAACGACCTTTATAAAAGGCAAGTCTTTGTTTCTTGCTACAGTTAAAATAAGTTAGGAACAAAACCCTTTGAGCACATCACCATCACAATTGACTTGTTCTGTGGTAATATTGATTACGAAGCTGCAGCAAAGTTACTGGGCCTAAGCTTCGCTATGGCAACCCCAGCAAAATGATTTGCTTAATATAAATAAAGCACGAACTGGAGCGCAAGATGACTGTAAGGACAACCTGTTGCTGGATAGAATTACAGACGTTTATGTCGGGTACATTTTGTAATGCAATGCCTGATCATTTTGAATGCGGGTCTACTGCAACAAGATTTAATAGTCTCATTGGGTGCTACTGATTCAGATTAGTTAATTGTTGTAGACACCAGGGTGCAATGAAATTCCTTGCTCACATGAAGTTCACAGAGTAAACAGAGTACGTGCTAATAATAAATACAGCAACGAGCTCAAAACAACAGAATGGTGCAAAGTACAGCAGTGCCAACTGAGGTCGTGCAAAACGAAATGCTAACGTGACAATAACAGAAGAAGGAGAATTAAGGGTTTGAGAATGTGGCAGCTCCACCTGGAAGTGGGTGTGAGAGAGGTGATTGGGTCAGAAGTCTGACAGCAGTGGGAAGAAGCTGCTCTTAAGTCTGGATGGCTGGGCTTTCAAGCTCCTGTATCTTCTCCCAGAAGGTAGAAGGGAGAAGAGGGAGTGGCCCAGTGTGACAAGCATCCTTGAAGCAACGCGCCATGAAGGTGGAGCCTTTGACGGACTAGGCAGTGTTTACCGCCCTCTGTAGGTTCTGATGGTCCAGAGCACAGCAGTCAGGCTGAGATGCAACCTATCAAGATACTTTCCATAGCGTATCTGTAGAAGTTTGAGAGAATCCTCTTGGATGCCAAATCTTCTCTGATGCCTAAGAAAGTACATACACTGATGTGCTTTCTTGATCACCGCAGTGTGGAGGGACCAGGTGAGGTTGCTGGTGATATGGATGCCACGGAACTTGAAGCTGTTGATCTCCAGGGCAGCTCCATTGATGAGGACGGGCTTGTGTTCTCCGTCCTGCTACCTCAGGTTAACAACCTGCTCTTTTGTCTTGCAGACATTAAGGGCTAGTTTGTTGTTCTGACACAATGACACAAAGAACATGGCACAGAGGAACTTCTGCAAGTTTTCCTTTGCATGCAGTGCCATCATAGACCATATGAAGGGACATCTCAGGGGTGGCAGTGGAGAGAGAACCTGCAGTCAGGAGTTGGAAGGCCAATCAGGGGCCTGGGGAATGCGGAACCTATGTGGCAAAAGAGGTTGTGCAATGGGGCATTGGTATTTGTTCATTATTGTCACTTGTACTGAGGTACAGTGAAAAACGTATAGTGATCATACAGGACAACTCATTACACAGAACAGTTACATTGAGTTAGTACAGAGTGCATTGATGTAGTACAGGTAAAAACAATAACAGTACAGAGTAAAGTGTCACAGCTACAGAGAAAGTGCAGTGCAATAAGGTGCAAGGTCACAACAAGGTAGATTGTGAGGTCAGAGTCCATCTCATTGTATAAGGGAACTGTTCAATAGTCTTATCACAGTGGGGTAGAAGCTGTCCTTAAGTCTGGTGGTACATGTCCTCATGCTTCTGTATCTTCTACCTGATGGAAGAGGAGAGAAGAGAGAATGACCCGGGTGGGTGGGGTCTTTGATTATGTTGGCTGCTTCACCAAGGCAGCGAGAGGTAAAGACGTTTGGGATTGTGGAAGGGATATTGTCAAATGATGTGGGTTGGGGATTCAGGCATCATTTGAAGGGCAGAATCTCTTCCAAACAGGACAGTACAGCACAGGAACAGGCCCTTCAGCCCACAATGTCTGTGCTGAACACAATGCCAAATTAAACTAAATCTCTTCTGCCTGCACATGATCCCTATCCCTCCATTTCCTGCACATTCGTGTGTCTATCATATCTGCTTCCACCCATTACCCCGGGCAGCCAGTTCCAGGCACCTTCCACTCTCTGTGTAAAAAACTTGCCCCTGTGTAAGAAACTTTGTTTCTTTTAAACTTTCCCCCTCTCACCTTAAAGCTATGCCCTCTCTTATTTGACATTTCTACCCTGAGAATAAGACTCTGTCTACTCTATCTCTGCCTCTCATAATTTTATAAACTTCTATCAGGTCTCCCCTCAGCTTTAGGTGTTCCAGAGAAAACAACCCAAGTTTGTCCAACATCTTCCTATAGCTCATATCCTCTAATCCAGGCAGCATTCTGGTTAACACCTCCTGCACCCTCTCCAAAGCCTCCACATCCTTCCTGTAATGGGGCAATCTGAACTGTAACCTCACCAAAGTTTTATACAGCTGCAACATGACCACCTAACTCTTATACTCAATGTTCCAGTGGATGAAGCAAGTATGCTATATGCCTTCTTTACCACCCTATCTACTTGTGTTGCCACTTTCAGGGAGCTATGGAATTGGACCCCAAGATCTCTCTGCACATCAATGCTGTTAGCGATCCTGCCATTAACTGTATACACTCCCCTTACATTTGGTTAAATGACATGCCAAGACCTCTCTTGCATTGAAGGATGGATCAGTCCAAGGATTAGTGTCCAGCTGATGAACATAACTGTCAAAGGTTGGTAGTTCTCTCATTTTCTTTTTAGGCCAAACATGTTTTCAGCAACTTATGGCTTTTCTTAGTTTTATTATTCCATGTTCAAGCAAATGTATTAAAATAATGAGCAAAGGAACTTCTGTCAAGATATTTTTTGCAACAGACACTCAACACTGAGCAGGGCAGAATCTTATCTACATAATAAATTGTAAATAATACCTCTGGGACATTGGCTCAAGAACTGTGTGTAGATTGCATCAAAGTAAGTTTTTTAACCATTCACAGAGTGTGGACAATCCTAGCATCCATTGGGCATGTCTAATTGCCCTTGAGAAAGCAACAGTGAGCTGTCATCTTGAACCATTTTGGTCTGTGTGACAACGATACTCCCACAATGCTAATGGATGGGACATTCCAGTAATCAAACCAAACAACAACTCAGTTGTATAGTTTGGGTCATACTGCTAAATTGCACCTATTAATTGATCTTGAGAAGATGCAACAGAAGATCTGGCAATTGGTAAATAGGTAAATTGGTTTATTATTGTCACATGTACCGAGGTACAGTGAAAAACTTTGTTTTGCATGCCATCCATACAGATCATTTCATCATGTCAATATGTCGAGGTAGTACAGGGGAAAACAATAACAGAATACAGAATAAAGTGTTACAGTTACAGAGAAAGTGCAGTGCAGGTAGACAATAAGGTGCAAGGCCATAATGAGGGAGATTGTGAGGTCAAGAGTCCATCTTATCGTAATAGGGCACCATTCAATAGTCTTTTAACAGCGGGATAGAAGCTGTTCTTGAGCCTGGTGGTACGTGTTTTCAGGCTTATGAATCCCCTACCTGACTGTGGGGGTGGTGGTGGGGGGAAGAGAGAATGTCTGGGGTGGGTGGGGTCTTTGATTATGCTGGTTGCTTTACCAAGGCAGCGAGAAGTGTAGACAGAACCCATGGAGGGGAGGCTGATTTCCGTGATGTGCTCTGTGTTTACAGCTCTCTGCAGTTTCTGGCTTAGATTGATCTACAAACATTAAGTCTTTGAGGTGTTAAAAGCTATATAACTTTCTTGGGCGGTATATACAGTGCACTTTAAGAACATGACAAATTATTTTTTGAGCATTCCCACCTCTCCTCTAATTTGTGAATGCATTTTGACAGCTGTATTTTCCTGTAATTGGATTCATTGGGACTTAGACATATCACAGACAACAATTGTTACCTAATATCCATGTGATGCTTGTGTCTGTGTCTGCAGTTTGCTCTTATTACTTACAGGTATCCATAAAGAGGATATACATCACTCTTTATTTCATGATATTGCTGTGCAAATTAGCCTTTGCTTGTGTTTCACTTCTACTCAACATCCATTAGAAATAAAACAAAAGCAGCTGCCAGAATTAAATCTATGGGGCACAGAAGGATTGCTGAGATCAATCTTCTGGAATTATTGGGTCTGTCGGATGCAGGTGAATGTAATACACAACCCTGTAGTAACTGGATTGAGCTCTACACTTTTAGGGTCCTGGAATGGTTTCTCCCAAAGAAAGAGAGCTTTGGATTAGGTCATGGGGTATTCATTCACAGAGAGTGACATTACTTGCAAGGCCAGTTTTGACTGACTCTCTCTAACTGCCCCCTGTATGGAGTGGCTTGTTACACCTAGGTAGAGGGTAGTTGACCACATTGGTGGACATAGATTCAGGGGTCAGATGTTGATCAGAATGGCTAAGGATGGCAGATCTCCATCCATCAAGGAACTTTGGTGAACAGGAGGTAGTTTCATGGTCATCATTCCCAGAAACAGGTTTTTTAATTCCAGTTTTATTGAATTAATATTCCAGAGCTGCTGGGGAGGATTTGAACCAAGGGTCAATAGTTTGGGTATCTAGATGCTCATTCAATCACTTTGCTACAGTAACCCGGCCCTGTATCTAAGGAAGGATGTGCTGGTCCTGGAGATGGTCCAGAGGAGGTTCACAAGAATGATTCCAGGAATGAAAGGGTTAACCTATTAGGAGTGTTTGGTGTCTCTGGGCCTGTACTCGATGGACTTCAGAAGGATGAGGGGGGATCTCATTGAAACCTACCGGATACTGAAAGATCTGGATAGAGCGGATGTGGAGAGGATGCTTCCAGTAGTGGGAGAGTCTAGGAACTGAGAGTGCAGCCTCAGAATAAAGGGACGTCCCTTTAGAACTGAGATGAGGAGAAATTTCTTCAGCCAGAGGGTGGTGAATCTGTGGAATTTGTTGCCACAGAGGGCGGTGGAGGCCAAGTCATTGGGTGTGTTTAAGGCAGAGATTGATAGGTTCTTGATTGGTAAAGGGGATCAGTGTTACAGGGAGGAGAATGGGGTTGAAATAAAATCAGCCATGATAGAATAGGGGAGCAGACTCGATGGGCTGAATGGCCTAATTCTGCTCCTATACCTAATGGTCTTATGGTAACCAGCTCAGGTACTTATATTTTGAGGATTTAGGGATGGAAATTCTATCACTATGATGTGAGGTAAATGCACAATATAGTAGCATGTATGCATTGAACTCCACTTCCGAAATTCAGAAACTACCACTTTGTGTGTTCAGCAGGTTCATCTGAGGTCCAAATTCTTCCTCCTGGTTTTCAAAACAAGAATCAGTTTCAACCTTGGATGATTATGCTGCAAACCTTCACAATATCTTTGTATCTGGATAACTGTAGACCTCGAGTCTTTATATAAGTGGGCACAGATAAATTTTTTTTTGGTTTTGGACAATACGTGAGTCAAGAGCGATGGATCGTGTTAGATCTCGGAGCTATGTTACATTAGGAATGAGTAGGTATCAGCCTCCTTATTGAAAGATGGAACAGACACAAGAAGCCATGGGTCTACATCCCCCTTCCTATTTATTATGTTCCAATCTCTTTGCCTTTATGCAATGGATTTTAAAGTACAGATGTTTACCTGGTGGGATAGTCCACACTATCATTAAAGAGGCAAGTGAGAGCCAAAGGAACTGCCTGCATTTCCATGCTGCCAATCTCCCACGCTAATTCCACAGTGTTTCAGTTTACGGCTTGGATGGCTTGAAGTGCTCATGCACATACCAAGCACGAGGTTTATTTAAGTAGCATAATATATGTTAATTATACTAAAGGGAAGCTGCTTATAGTTCTCTCTTGCTCTCAAGGGATTGTGTTCATTTACATGGGGACATGCGTGAGAGGAAGCTCCCCGGTTTTCAACAAGTTCTTTACTTAAAGCTTTGTTGCTGCATGTCACCTCTTGTTGGGATTTTCTTTTACTATGGTGAGCGTCTCTGCTAAGTATAATTGTTTAGAGTCAGAAGACCCATTGGGTTAGAGAGACACTGTTTGGCCCATTGTGTGCTGCATCTTTACCAAGTGATTCCAAAAATAATTCTACTTCATTGCTCTCTGCACACAGCCTTGAAACTTCTTCTTAAAATGTTTACCTACTCATTCCTCACGCTTTGCCTCAAAGATTTCCAACCCACTGAATCTTCATCCAGACATTCCCCCAAAACATCCCTTCATTTTCCTGATAACATTGATAATGTTAGATCAAGTCAAGACAATGCTGGAATCTGCAGATGCTGGAATCTGGAGCATCAAACAACCAGCTGGAAGAACTCGAGAAACAAAGGACTGCAGCTGCTGGAATCGCGATGAAAAACACGATGATGCTGGAGGAACTCAGCAGGCCAGGCAGCATCTGTGGAGAAAAGCAGGCAGTCAACGTTTCGGGTCAGGACCCATCTTCAGAGAGAGAGAGACAGAGACAGAGACAGAGACAGAGAGGGAGAGAGAGAAAGAAAGACAGAAAGAGAGACAAAGACAGATGAGAGAGGGAGGGAGAGAGACGATAGGAAAAGAGGAAGCCCAATATATAGGAGGGAAAAGCAGTTGCTGAAGAAGGGTCCTGACCCAAAACGTTGACCGCCTGCTTTTCTCCACGGATGCTGCCTGGCCTGCTGAGTTCCTCTAGTGTCATCATGTTTTTCTGCTGGAAGAACTCAGTGGGTCATGCAACATCTGTGGGAGGAAAGGAACTGTTAAACGATTTGGGTCAAAACCCTGCATTAGGACACTGTCAACATTTCTGGTCGAAAACCTGCTTCAGGATACCAGTCCTGAAACGTTGACAATTCCTTTCTTACCACAGATGCTGCTCTACCCGCTGAGTTCCTCCAGCAGACTGTGCGTTGCTCAAGTCAAGTTGCGTTTATTGTCATGTGCACAAGTACTGTGAGGTACAGGTACAACGAGAAACTTGCTTGCAGCAGCATCACAGGCACGTAGATTCAGACAACACACAGAACATAAATTGTACATAAATTATGCAGGACCGTGAAGAAAAAGACTGTGCAAAACAAGACATTAGTGCAAAATAACCCACAATTAAGGACAACTCCATGACAGTGCAAGAGGCGGTCAGTAGTGTCCCGTTGCTGAGGTAGGTTTAGGGTCGTGCAGGTCGGTTCAAGAACCTGATGGTTGTAGGAAAGTAGCTGTTCCTGAACCTGGTGATGTGGGACTTCAGGCTTCTGTACCTCCTGCCCGACGGTAGCAACTCTGATTACAGGCTCCTCAATAAGATAAAATAATCTTTCCAACTAACGTCACTGAAATTTTAACTGTGTCGTGACACACATGGGAGAATTTGCATCTAACCTGACTCATGTGGGACCCTTAGAAAACACACAAGCAGACGAGAAAAGCAAAATGTTGAAGATAATGGGAGTCTGAAATAAAATGCTGGGAATGCCATACGGATCAGTCAGGACCTGTGGAGAAAGAATGGGGAAAATGTTAGTAATAGCATATTATGTGTATAATCGTACCAATATTAACTTTGTTGAGCATCTTTACAGTGGATGTAAATGAGAAGAAGGCACGCCAGGTGCTCTACTTCATTAGGAGTTTGAGGAGATACAGTATGTCACCAAAGACTCTTGAAAATTTCTGTAGCTGTACGGTGGAGAGCATTCTGACTGGTTGCATCACAGTCTGGTATGGAGGCTCCAATGCGCAGGATCATAAGAGGCTGCAGAGGGTTGTAGACTCAGCCAGCTCCATCACGGCCAGAACATTCCCCACCATCGAGGACACCTTCAAGAGGCAGTGCCTCAAGAAGGTAGCATGCATCACTAAGGACCCTCACCACCCGGGACATGCCCTCTTCACATTATTCCCATCGGGGAGGAGGTACAGGAGCCTGAAGACCCACACTCAATGATTCAGGAACAGCTTCTTCCCCTCCGCCATCAGATTTCTGAACGGTCCATGAACCCATGAACACTGCCTCATTATTCCTTTTTTTTGCACTATTTGTTTATTTTTGTAATTTATAGTAATTTTATGTCTTGCACTGTACTGCTGCCGCAAAACAACAAATTTCATGTGAGTGATAATAAATCTGATTCTGAAGATGGTTTGTGGTTGTTGTCCAGAAGCGTAGTATCCCAGCATGACAGAGACAGTGAGGGAGAGAGAGAGAGATACAAGATATTTTTAAAAGATATTTATCTATTAGGCACACGTATATTGAAACACACAGTGTTTTAGCATTACTGAGAATGCGTGGGGGGCAGCCCACAAGTGTTAAAACTCTTCCGGTGCCAACACAGCACGCCCACAACTTCCTAACCTGTACATCTTTGGAATGTGGGAGGGAAACCGGAGCACCCAGAGGAAACCCACGCAGACACAGGGAGAACGTACAAACTCCTTACAGACAGTGACGGGAATTGAACCTGGGTCGCTGCCGCTGTAATAGTGTTGTGCTAAACGCTACACAGACAGAGAGACAGAGACAGAGACAAAGAGACAGAGAGGGAGAGAGAGAAAGGGAGACAGAAAGAGAGACAAAGAGCAGAGAGGGAGAGAAAGAGACAGAGAGAGAGACAGAAAGGGAGAGAGAAATGGAGAAAGACAGAGAGAGAGAGAGACAGAGAGATGGAGAGAGGGAGAGATGGAGAGACAGAGGCAGAAAGAGAGAGAGAGACAGAGAGACAGAAATAGAGAGAGACAGACAGACAGACAGAGATAGCAAGAGGGAGACACCCTGTGGTCTCAACTGTTCACAGAACTAAAATATCTTCAATAATGTCATAAAATGGGCTCCGTATGTCTGAGTTTGTTCTCTTTGGAGCCATTAGTAATGCAAATAGTCAAAAATTATTGCTTCAAATAAAAGCCCTTTGAAACATAGTTGAATAACTGTTTGTGTGCAAAGTGGCATTTCATATGTACATGGAGTTATCTGAGTTTCTGGGCAGTTTCTTGAGTTTGTAATTCCCACCAAAGTAGTACCTCTGTGAATATGTAATTCCGTTGAAACTCTCTTTCTTCTTAAAACTGTGAAGTATAACCACAGTAACCACTGAAATTGTGTTTAACCACCCAGAATGTCCTAGTCACAGAGTTATACATCACATAAACAGGCCCTTTGGCCCAACTCGTCCATGCCAACTAAGGTGCCGATCTGAGCTGGTCCCATTTGCCTGTGTTTGACCCATATCCCTCTAAAGCTTTCCTATCCACGTACCTGTGTAAATGTCCTTTAAACTCTGTAATTATACCCACCTCTACAGCTTCTTCTAGTTTTAGACTGTGGGAAAAAGACTGGGAACTTTCACCTCATCTATGCCCTTCATAAACCTCTATAAGGTCACCCCTCAGCCTCATATGCTCCAGGGAGAAAGGTCCCCCATTTGACACCTATTCCTTTAAATCTTTCCTATCCATGTAGCTGTCTAAATAATTGTACCTGCCTCTACCACTTCCTCTGGCGTCTCATTCCATATACCCACCACCCTCTGTGCGAAAAACCTGCCCCTCAGTTCCACTTTAAATTTTTCTCCTCCCATTGGAGGTAAAATCGAAGGGTTAGAGGACATGATTGGCCATAAAATACAAAGCTGAGACTGGTGCCCTTCAGCTGGGACAAATGGGAAGGTACAGCTCAAAAGGACAAGGGAAGGCAAGTCAACCATATCATCCTAAGATGAATTGGACATGCATGATTACAGGGAAAGAGCCCGTGACTGAGACTAGGTAGATTGCTCCTGCAAAAAGCTGACATAGCTTTGATGGGTTGAATGGCCTCCTTCTGAGCCGAAATGATTCCAATTAATCTATGGTTCAATGATTCTATAACAGTATCTTTTCTGTCACTCTAAAGTTCCCAATTAACTTTATCTCAGCATTTAATTTATTAATTACATATTAAAAGTGCACTTTCTATGTTAATGTCATTTTTGTATATAAAAATATGTGCAAGCTGGAGTTATTTTATCCAGATTCAAGGTTCACATGTTTAAGTTGCTAAACAATGGTTTAAAAGGGGTCTACTGATGGAGGTCACAGAATAATGGTGTGGGTTATCAACTTTTAATAACTATGTAATGTAGGATTAGTTAAATATGGATATAGTATATTGTTGCAGAATGTGTAAATGGTGCTGTTATGTTTACTATGCAGATAGTGTATTCGAGGCATGTTGCTCCCATTCACAAGGTTTAATTAAAATGTCAAATGGTTTGATAAAACAGTGGCTGATGTTATACTGATGGCTCTGCAGGTTGTGGTATGGATCGTTCTGAGGTTAGCTACGTTATCCATATCTTCCACGCATCCCAAGACGTGTAAGACACAACCCGCAGTTGGCACATCCTAATTCATGCCCCATCCTCCGGCCAGAAGGGTGAAATACTTGGCAGCTTGCATCTTTCTGCAGTCAAGAGGGTGGAAACCATCAACACTGTGCCTGCGTTGGGCAGGAGAACTTATTTCTGTGCCTCTGCTTCTGTTCGGGGAGGTTATAAATCAAAGCTCAAACAAGGGCTGAACAAGCACATGAGACTATAAGAAATAAGCAGGAGATGGAGAAGTGCATGTGGTCCCTTGAACCTGCACCACCATTCAATATGTTCTGATCAATGTTATAAAACTATTGAAAGCTTCCCTAATATGATAAGATAGACTCTTGACCTCATAATCTACCTTGTATCTTATTGTCTGCCTGCACTGCACTTTCTCTGTAACTATAACTCCGCAATAACAGAATGCATGGTTAATGCATGGTTGAAACGAAATGATCTGTATGGATGACATGCAATACGAAGGTTTTCACTGTATCTCAGCATGTGTGACAATAATAAACCAATTTACCAGTTTGCCAATAGTCACTTTGCTTGCCCTCACCTTCTGTCCTACTGAAAACTAACTTGTATTTCTTTCTAACCCAGTTCTGTTGAAAGTCATTGACAAGAAAATTTAACTTGTGTTTCTCTCTCCACAGATGCTGCCTGACCTGCTGAGTGTTTCCAACATTTTCTGGGTTTTTTTATTCAGATTTCCAGCATCTGTAGTTTTTGATTTTCTTTTATATAAAAAGCAATCAATGCTGGGAACACTCAGCAGGTCAGGCAGCATCTGCTGAGCGAGAAACACAAGTTAAAGTTTCTTGTCAATGACCTTCAACAGAACTGGGAAAATTTAGAAAACAATTGTGTTCTAAGTTGCAAAGAACAGCGAGACAACAAAAGAAATGTCTGTGATCGGGTAGAGACCAAGAGGAAACAAATGAGGCACTGTTCCAATGAATTGATCTGTACAAACAAGTTTGTCACTGTACCTCAGTGCATGTGACAATAATAAACCAATTTAACCATCTACCATTGGCTTCAGCTCAATTCTTCCCTGAGCCTGGTAAACTTAATTGGATCTCAATGCTTCACAGCTGCCACAGTAGGTCATCTGGTCTCACCCTATCAGAGCTAGTTTTACCCACACCTCTCCCCCCACCTTCTCTGCTGCCTAAAACCAACTTGTTTCCTCTCTATTCCAGTTCTGTTGAAGGGTCCCAGACCTGAAACGTTGATTGTTTCTCTCCCTCCACAGATGACGGCTGACCTGCTGAGCGTTTCCAGCATTTTCCGGCTGTATTAACCCTTAATTTCCCTGTAGTGCAAAAGCAGTATTATCTTAGCCCCAATAAACAATGGCTCAGCACCCACAACTCCCTGGAGTAGAGAATTCAGACAATCAGAATCCATTGAGAGAAGAAATTCTTATCCATCGCTGATTAAAGTAGGAAACACCTTATCTGAATCACCCCATCTGTTTTGTCAGGCTCCCAGATTTCTGAAATCTTTCTCATCTCCGAATTTAACCTCTTCCTTGGCAGCCTTGCTGCATCTGCCAAGGCCCCAAAGACAGGACTTTTTAAATGTGAAGATGCTTTGCCAGAACACGGTAGTGCAGCAGTTAACGTAAAGCTATTACAGCGCCGGCGACCCGGGTTCAATTCCGGCCGCTGTCTGTATGTTCTCCCCGTGCCTGCGTGGGTTTTCTCCGGGTGCTCCGGTTTCCTCCCACATTCCAAAGACGTACGGGTTAGGAAGTCGTGGGCATGCTATGTTGATGCCGGAAGCGTGGCGACACTTGCGGGCTGCCCCCAGAACACTCTACGCAAAAGATGCATTTCACTGTGTGTTTCAATGTACATGTGACTCATAAAGGTATCTGATCTTATCATTTTAATATGTAGGTAATGTATTCAAGATAAGATGTTTATTTATTAATCACATGTACATGGAAACACACAGTGAAATGCGTCATTTTGCATTACTGACAATGTGCTGGGGGCAGCCCACAAGTGTCGCCACGCTTCCAGCGCCAACATAGCATGCCCACAGCTCCTAACCTGTACATCTTTGGAATGTGGGAGGAAACTGGAGCACCTGGAGGAAACCCACGCAGACACGTGTGCTCATGTTGCAGTTGTACAAGAGGTTAGTGAGGCTGCATTTGGAATATTGTGTTCGGTTTTGGTCGCCCTGCTACAGGAAAGATGCCATTAAGCTGGAGAGAGTGCAGAGGAGATTTACAAAGATGTTGCCGGGACTGGAGGGTCTGAGTTATGGAGAGAGGTTGAACAGGTTGGAACTTTTATCATTGGAGCATAGGAGAAATGAGAGGTGATCTAAGAGAGGTGTATAAAATCATGAGGGGCATAGATAGGGTGAATGCACACTGTCTTTCCCTCACAGTTGGGGAATCAAGAAGTAGAGGGCAGAGGTTTAAGGTGAGATGGGAGAGATTTAATAGGAACCTAGGGGCAATTCTTTCACCCAGAGGGTGTTCAGTATATGGAATGAGCTGCCAGAGGAAGTGGTTGAGGCAGGTACATTAACATTTTAAAGGTAATTGGACAGGTTCATGGATAGGAAAGGTTTAGAGGGATAGAGGCCGAACACGGGCAAATGGGACTAGCTTAGATCGGACTTGGTCAGCATGGATGAGTTGGGCCGAAGGGCTCGTTTCCATGCTGTTGGATTCTCTGACTCTATAGCTGTAACATCATATTCTGCATTCTGTTTTCTATTTAGTACCTCAATGTACTTGTGAATGGCATGCATCTTGGTACACATGATAATAATAAACCAATACCAATACCACTGATTGAATTGGAATTGGTTTATTACTGTCACATGTACAGAGGTACAGAGAAAAACTTGTCTTGCATACTGTTCGTACAGATCAATTCATTACACGGTGCATTGAGGTAGTACAAGGTAAAGCAATACAGAATGCAGAATAAAGTGTCACAGCTATGAGAAAGTGCAGCGCAGGTAGACAATAAGGTGCCAAGTGATAACGAAGTAGATTGTGAGGTCAAGGGTCCATCTCATTGTATTGGGGGACAGTTCAATAGTCTTATAACAGTGGGATAGAAGCTGTCCTTGAGCCTGGTGGTACGTGCTTTCAGGCTTTTGTACCTTCTGCCCGATGGGAGGGAAGAGAAGGGAGAATGCCTAGGGTGAGTGGAGCCTTTGATTACGTTGGCTGTTTCCCCGAGGCAGTGAGAAGTATAGACAGAGTCCATGGAAGGGAGGCTGGTTTCCGTGATGTGCTTAGATGTGTCCACAACTCTCTGCAGTTTCTTGCAGTCCCAGGCAGAGCAGTTGCCATACCAAGCCATGATGCATCTGGATAGGATGCTTTCGATGGTGCGTCGATCACTGAAATGGCAACCCAAAGACTGAGAGAGAATGTTATAAGGAATTAATGAAATGCAACTGATAAGATATTCCAAGAGCCGGCATCAATTCAGTGGACTGAATGGCCTAATTTTATATCATAGAACAGAGAACAGAGAACACTACAGCACAGTACAGGCCCTTCGGCCCACAATGTTGTGCCGACATTTTATCCTGCTCTAAGATCTATCTAACCCTTCCCTCCCACATAGCCACCTATTTTGCTATCATTCATGTGTCTATCTAAGAGTCTCTTAAATATCCCTGATGTATCTGCCCCCACAACCTCTGCCGGCAGTGCGTTCCACACACCCACCACTCTCTGTGTAAAAAACTTACCTTACCCCTGAAATCCCCCTTACACCTTCCTCCAATCACCTTAAAATTCTGTCCCCTCGTGTTAGCCATTGTCACCCTGGGAAAAAGTCTCTAACTGTCCACTCGATCTATGCCTCTTATCATCTTGTACACCTCTATCAAGTCACCTCTCATCCTCCTTCTCTCCAAAGGGAAAAGTTCTAGCTCACTCAACCTATCCTCATAAGACATGCTCTCCAATCCAGGCAGCATCCTAGTAAATCTCCTCTGCAACCTCTCGAAATCTTCCACCTCCTTTCTATAACGAAGCGACCAGAACTGAACACAATCCTCCAAGTATTAACATAAGAAAATAAAACATAAAAATATAATGCATTATGATAAATATTCAAGCTGAGAAACACAAGTAGATCCAATGGCTAAAGAATAAAACCTGGAAGTTGCCCTCCAAGCCACACCCCATCCTGACTCAAAATATATCCCTGTTCCTTCACCGTCGCTGGGTCAAAATCCTGGAACTCCCTCCCTAACAGCACTGTGGGTGTACCCACACCTCAGGGAGTGCAGCGGTTCAAGAGGGCAGCTCATCACCACCTTCTCAGGGGCAACTAGGGACAGGTAGTTCAATGCTGACTCAGCCTATGAAGCCCACATCCCTTGAATGAATGTTATTACTGAGTGTCTTATAAGAAAAAAGAGAGGTAGAGATGCAGGGAGGTCTGGGGAGGGAATTCCAGAGCTTAGAGCCCTCACAGCTGAACGCATGGGCTGCTGACTGTGGAGCAATGAAATTCGGGGAAGGGCAAAGTGCCAGAATTGGAGGAGTGTAGAAGCCTGCAGTTGGTGCAGAGAGCTGCAGGATCTATCAAGAAAGGGAGGGGAGAGGAAATGGAAGGGCTTGAACACCAAGATGACATTCCAAAGACGTACGGGTTAGGAAGTTGTGGGCACGCTACGTTGGCACCAGAAGCGTGGCGACACTTGCGGGCTGTCCCCAGAACACTCTGCGTAAAAGGTGCATTTCACTGTGTGTTTCGCTGTACATGTGACCAATAAATAAGTATCTTAGAAATATAAAATTGAAACACAACTTGAATTCAAGATTCCTTTGCAGCATTGGTTAGATTGCTCAGGTGTCAAGGACTTGATCAATGGATTTTGAAGCTTGTCCTTTCTAATGCATTATAGGGTAGACCATGGACTGTACTGGAAATGTTAATCCTATTTACAAAACACCAGGAGCTTCAAAACAAAGGTGTGTACTTTATTCTGGTCTAACTCCAAGGCACCCCAGCATATACTGCCTCTTCCGTGTAAACACATGATGATGTCATCATAATCCGTACCACATTACCGTTTTATATATTATACATAAATACATCACACCCTTCAAAACAGAGGGACAGAGAAAAATGAATCAGCTGTCAAAAGAACTAAAGAAAAGTCTTACACTTAACTAAGAAATTGTTTTAAGATGAAAATATATGCAGATAGTTGGTTTGTGGGTTTGCCTGTGTGGCTTTCAATGAAACACCATTTGCAATATAATCGCATCTCCATGAATTTAATATATGCCCCTGGGAACGGTCTCAGATGGTTGAAACAGACAGGTAGCTCTAATAACGTTTTCTGGGATTTCATTTCAGTCCTGAGACTGTAGCTTAATTTGTGCCAATAATTCGCACTATAATTTGGGCCATTATAAATAATATAGGTAGACAAAAACAGCACAGAAACAAAAGACAAGTGCACTAGTGCCTGAATTAACATAAAGTCAGAAAGTACTAGGAGATGGATGCTTAATTCTTGCTTCCTGTCATCTGTTTGTTACTTGTTTGGAGCACAATAGAATTAATGCATTAAGCATTCATTGCCAATTGATGTCAGTTGATTCCCAACCTGTAAATTAGAGACAAAGATTTATGCTTTCTTGGATTGAATTATATGCTTTTCTTTTGAATCTGGTTTGTAAACCAGTGAAATATCCAGTCCTGCACTAAATGTTTAGTAATATGAATCGACATTGTCACAAAGGTCCTTAAATTGGTTTTGACATAAATCTGTGCACAACATCACTCCTGGGACGGAGAAAATAGAAGCTTCTTTTCAAAAAAAAGCTAGATTAAGAGATTAAATTAAAAGATTTACATACTGAAACTTTATACTGCAATCATTACTATTAATGAAAAATGTATCAGCATTGTTGACGACCTCTGAGACATGAAGTGTGGTACTGCACACAACGCCTCATATTTCGCCTTGGGAGTCTCCAACCTGACGGCCTCAACATTGATTTCTCTGACTTCCGGTAACCCCTCCCCTTTTCTCCCTTCCCCTTCTCTTTTTCCCTCCTTTTTGTCTTCCCTCATTCCTGAGGCCCCCTTCCCCCTTCTCTCTCCCCTCCCCTGTCCTCATGACCTGCCCATCTATACCCCACCTCTTTCCCTTTATTCCATGGTCCACTGCGCTCCCCCACCGGATTCCTTCTTTTTCAGCCCTTCTACCTACCACCTCTCAGCTTCTCACATCTCCTCCTTCCCTCATTCCACCTTCCTACCTTCCCCCCTCACCTGAACTCACCTATCACCTGCCTGCGTGTTCTCCTCCCCCTCTCCCAAACATTTTATTCCAGCTTCTGGCCTCTTCCTTTCCAGTCCTGATGAAGAGTCTCGACCCGAAACGTCGACTGTTTATTTCCCTCCATAGATGCTGCTCGACCTGCTGAGTTCCTTCAGCATTTTGTGTGTGTTGCTCCAGATTCCAGCATCTGCAGAATCTCTTGTGTCTCCCTAGCTTATCCAGTGTCTCCTCATAATTTAAACCCTCCAGTCCCAGTATCATTATCGTAAATCCATTCTGCACCCTTTCCAGCTAAATGACATCCTTCCCATATCCGGGAGACCAGAACTGCACACAGTACTCCAAAGGTGATCTCACCAACAGTTTGCACAGTGTAACATGACATCCCATCTCTTGTACTCACTGCCCTGAGCATTGAAGGCAAGTATGCCTAATCGCTTCTTCACCATCCTGTCTACTTGTGTCACCACTTTCAGGAGCAAAAAAATTGCAGGTATTTAAAATAAAAGCAGAAAGTGCCAGCAACACTCAGCAGACAGACATCATCTGTGGAGGGAGAAACAGTTAATGTTCCTCCAACCTTCATCTGGCAGTAGAGGAGGCCATGGATAGAAATGTCGGTATGGGAGTGGGATGTGGAATTCAAGTGGGTGACCGCCGGGAGATCCTTGCTTTTGTGGTGGATGGAACAAAGGTGCTGAGGTGCGACATTATGGCAGTTTATAAAATCATGAGGGGCAGAGATAAGGAGAATCTTTTTTAATCGTTTTCCCAGGGTAGAGGAGTCTAAAACTAGAGGGCATAGATTTAAGGTGAGAGAGAAAACAGATACGAAGGTGTGACGTTTACATTTGGTTTTGAGGTGCACTCCTCATGCAAGATGAGTATCTTAGGCCTTGATAAGCTTTCCATTTCTTCATGACGGGGATAGAAAGTAATAATTATATTGGAAATATTGGTTTTGCAATGTTATAGCACCCTCTGTTAGATACCCAGGGTACAACGATCGAAAAAAAGAAGAGAATTCTTGCAGATTAGAAGAATTCCTTGAGATTTAAATTCAGGTTTAAGTAGAATGCTTTAAATGTGCATTATATCTGAGTTTATCTGTGATCAGAGAACATGGAGCTTATTCTGGGTCAGGTCCCTCTCAAATTCCATATCCAAAGATCAGCAAAACAAACATTGGAATTATCCTGGAGAAACAAGAGACTGACAATGCTGGAATCTGGAGCAACCAGCAATCTGCTGGAGGGACTGAGGCAGAGTTTTGATCCAAAATGTCGGCAGTTCCTTTCCCCAACAGATGCTGCTCGACCCACTGAGTTCCTCCAGCTGATTGTTTGTTGCATGGGAACTATCGTCATTTGTTGCTAAGGAAGTGTTGCTAAGGCATAGGTAGGGTAGACAGCTGGTACCTTTGTCCCAGGGTGGAAATGTCTAATACTAGAGGGCATGCATTTAAGGTGAGAAGGGGAAAGTTCAAAGGAGATATGTGGGGCAAGTTTATTTCACAGAGAGCAGTGGGCGCCTGAAATGTGCTGCCAGGGCTGGTGGTGGAGGCAGATACAATAGAAGTATCTAAGATAAGATAAGATATCTTTATCAGTCACATGTACATCGAAACACACAGTGAAATGCATCTTTTGCGTAGAGTGTTCTGGGGGCAGCCCGCAAGTGTTGCCATGCTTCCGACACTAACATAACATGCCCACAACTGCCTAACCTGTACGTCTTTGGAATATAGGAGGAAACCAGAGCACCCGGAGGAAACCCACACACACACGGGAAGAACGCACAAACTACTTACAGGCAGCGGCCGGAATTGAACCCGGGCTGCTGGCGCTGTAATAACATTGTGGCAACCGTTACACTACCGTGCCTGCCCATTTATGGAGGGACAATGGACGGATATGGACCATGTGCAGGCAGAAGGGATTAATTTAATTAGGTGCTATTTGCTTAATTAGTTTGGCACAACATCATGGGCTGAAGAGCCTATTCTTGTGCTGTACTGTTGTATATTCCATGTCCTATGTTCTATGTTCTGTTTTAAACAGGAATATATTCTAAATGTTTCTTCTCACATTTTGCACAATGAAATCATATTGTTGTTTTTCCTTGATACAAGGACTGGAAACTGAAAGAGGTAAAACTGAACAATTTAAACATTACACACTTTACTGCAAGAGAAAATTTGCTAAAATAAGCTCAGTCTTACAGCACTCACTACAGGAAAATACATCACCTGAATCTCACCAGGAATGGTATTGGATTAAATGTGCCCTGTACTTCCTCAATTTAAACAGTTTGTTGATGAATGAAAATCCGGTCTGCTCATTGGGAATCACCTACATTCAAAAAAGCAAAATAATATTGAAAAATGAAATAAAAATCAAAAATGATTAAAATACTCAGCAAGTCAGGCAGCATCTGAGCAGCAGAATTAACATTTCAGGTTAACAAGCTTTCATTAGAATTGCCTAACTTTCAAAAGGCGAGGTTATCAGGCAAATGGGAACACCACCACCAGCAAATTCCCATCTGACGTGGTATTGGTATTGGTATTGGTTTATTATTGTTACTTGTACCGAGGTACAGTGAAAAACTTATTTTGCATACCGTTTGTACAGATCAATTCATTACACGGTGCAGATACATTAAGTTAGTACAGAGTGCATTGAGGTAGTACAGGTAAAAACAATAATACAGAGTAAAGTGTCACAGCTACAGAGAAAGTGCTGTGCAATAAGGTGCAAGGTCACAACAAGGTCGCTCGTTAGGTCAGAATCCATTTCATCATATAAGGGAACCGTTCAATAGTCTTATCACAGTGGGGTAGAAGCTGTCCTTAAGCCTGGTGGTATGTGCCCTCAGGCTCCTGTATCTTCTACCCAATGGAAGAGGAGAGAAGAGAGAATGTCCCGGGTGGGTGGGGTCTTTGATTATGCTGGCTGCTTCACCAAGACAACGAGAGGGAAAGACAGAGTCCAAGGAGGGGATGCTGGTGTCCGAAATGCGCTGGGCTGTGTCCACAACTCTCTGCCGTTTCTTGCGGTCCTGGGCAGAGCAGTTGTCGTACCAAGCCGTGATACGTCCAGGTAAGATGACTTCTATGGTGCATCGGTAAAAGTTGGTGAGAGTCAAAGGGGACAAACCAAATTTCTTTAGCCTCCTGAGGAAGTAGAGGCGCTGGTGAGCTTTCTTGGCCATGGCCTCTACGTGATTTGACCAGGACAGGCTGTTGGTGATGTTCATTCCCAGGAACTTGAAGCTCTCAACCCTCTCGACCTCAGCACCATCGATGTAGACAGGTACATGTACACCACCCCCTTTCCTGAACTCAATGACCAGCTCTTTAGTTTTGTTGACATTGAGGGAAAGGTTGTTGTCATGACACCATTCCACTAAGTTCTCTATCTCCTTCCTGTACTCCGACTCATCGCTGTTTGAGATATGGCCTACAACGGTGGTATCATCTGCAAACTTGTAGATGGAGTTAGAGCAGAATCTGATCCAAGTTCTGGGACTCCTCATAAAAGTGTAAGAGCCCCTGCCACAAACTTCCCAATCTCTTCTTAGCCAGCTGTCAAAGGCTGTCAGGGACATTTCAAGGACTTGGTCTCCTCACTTGCCCAGACAATGTCACTAGACTTGAGAACTTGAGAATCTGTCTTCCACATCCCATTCATCCAGGCGTGGGTGTACATAAGAACATAAGGAAATAGGAGCAGGAGTAGGCCATTCGGACCTTCAAACCTGTCTTACCATTCAATATGATTATGGCTAATCTCCCCATAGTCCTCAATTCCCCCAATATTTCAAAGGAGGACCACAAGAGGCAATTCCTGATGGATTAAGCCTGAAAGACCTGACTCGTTGAAGGTAAGAAATTGTGATGCATCACATACGGCAAGAAAAAGTACAGCTATCTTCATGTTATTATCTGAATATTTTTCTCTAAAGCAAAGAAGTCCATGGTTTAGGAATTCATATTAGCTTAGAAGTTTAAGATGTCAATACCCACTGCAGAGAATTGGGCACCGATATCTGGACTGACACTCCATCACAATGCCAAAGGATTCCTGTACTTAAAGGTGCCTTCTTTGGGATGGAATAAAGTCAAAGTCAAAGTCAAGCTTATTGTCAGATGCACAAGTGCATGTATACACAGGTGCAATGAAAAACCTACTTGCAGCAGCATCACAGGCTCATAGCATCACATAAGCAGCATTCGCAAGATAAACATACATTAAACATAAATTATACACAATTTTTCCAAGAAAGAACACAATTAGAACAAAAAAACACAAAGTCCATTCTAATGCAAAGTGGTCATAGTGTTGTTATACTGAGGTAGTGATTAGGGTTGTGGAGGTCGGTTCAAGAACTGAATGGTTGAAGGGAAGTAGCTGTTCCTGAACCTGGTGGTGTGGGACTTCAGACTTCTGTACCTCCTGCTCGATGGTAGCTGTGAGAAGATGGCGTGGCCCGGATGGTGGGGATCTTTGATGATGGATGTTACCTTCTTGAGGCAGCACCTCCTGTAGGTACTACCGATGGTGGGGAGGGATGTGCCCCTGATGTACTGGGCTGAGTCCACTACTCACTGCAGCTTCTTACATTCTTGTGCATTTCGGTGACATGTCGAACCTTCTTACCTCCGAACCGCCTTTATCCCCCCTCCCCCTCCTGGTTCCACCCACCCACTTCACACACAGGTTCCCCCCTCAACCTCACAATCTAGTTCCATCTGCCATACACCTCTCCCCTAATGGTTCCCACTCTCACCTCCTTTACTTCTCAGTGTCCAGCAGGTAGCCCTTTGTGTTCCTGCTTATCTCCCTCCAGCAGCTGTCTCCAACTTTTACCCTCCCCTCCCCCCACCTCACTCCATGTTTGTTCCCCTTTTACCTCTCTCTCTCTGCCTCCATCTATCATTCACCTGCCACTGTTTCCCAACTCCACCCCCACTCCCCTCCCCTACCTGGCACTACCTGCCCGTCATCTTACACCTCTCCTCAGTCCACTAATCGCCACTCCCCTTCTCTTTATACCGGCCATCTCCCCTCTCCCCTCTCAGTCCTGATGCAGGGTTTCGACCCCAAACGTTGATGCTGCTCGACCCATTGATTTCCGCCAACGGATTGTTTGTTGCTCCAGATTCCAGTGTCTGTAGTCTCCTGTGTCTCCAGTGTCGTTTAACTGGAAGTCTTTCTCTCTTTCAAACCAATTTTCAGACAATCATTTGCCTTATGGTTAACATGTAAAGAGCCACCAATATCAATCAGTTCTTTCCCCAGTTTATTTTCCTGTCACACTGTCGGGATATATCTCTACACTTTGTGTTTGTACTGTCATTACTGAAATAAATCAACTTGTTTGTCAGACCAGATTTTGTGTTACAGGCTATCAAACACTTTGTACTTTAACATATCTTACAGGCAAGCATTGATTTTTGCCTGTTGCCATAGTTGTGAATGACATGTTATGAGTGACAGCTGCTGTAAGTATAGACTCACCTGTGGTGCACCTCATACAACACAGAAACTTCATTCCACCGAGTCCACACTGACATTTATACTCATCCCATTTTATTCTCCCCACGTCCTCTCGACTCCTCCACCTACCCCAAATACTGCCAAAACACTAGGGGCAACTTACAGCGGCCAATTAAGTTTCCAACCTGCACGTCTTTGGGGTGTGGGAGGAAACCGGAGCAGCTGGGGGAAACCCATGAGGTCACGAAGAACGTGCAAACTCCGCACAGACAGGATTGAACCCATGTCACTGGAGTCTTGAGGCAGCAGCTCTATGCATTGGGTTATTCCATTAAATGGATAGTCAGCAAGAGACACGTTATTGTTATTTCGGCTAAGGATGATGGGCTGGCAGGTAATTGGCAATTGGTTTATTATTGTCACATGTAAGGACATACAGGGAAAAGCTTTGTTTTGCATGCCATCCAGACAGATCATTCCATACATAAGACGTTAAGATATAGGAGCAGAATTAGGCCATTTGTCCCATCGAGTTTACTCTGCCATTCAATCATGGCTGATTTTTTTTCACAACCCCATTCTCCCTCCCGCCTTCTCCCTGTAACCTTTGAACTCCTTACCAATCAAGAACCTATCAATCTCTGCATTAAATACACCCAATGACTTGGCCTCCACACCCCTCTGTGGCAACGAATTCCACAGATTCACCACCCCCTGGCTGAAGAAATTCCTCCTCACAGTTTTAAAGGGACGTCCCTTTATTCTGAGGCTGTGCCCTCGGATCCTGGACTCTCCCACTGATGGAAACATCTTCTCCACGTCCACCCTATCCAGGCCTTTCATAAGTACCAATGTACTCACTACATAAGTGCAATTAGATAGTACAAGAGGAAAAACAATAACAGAATGCAGAATATACTGTTATAGTTTAAAAAGTTAGGAAGTTGTGGGCGCCGGAAACGTGGCAACACTTGCGGGCTGCCCCCCAGCTCATTCTACACAAAGATGCATTTCACTGTATGTTTCGATGTACGTGTGACTAATAAAGATACCTTAAAATCTTAAATCTTAAAATCTTAAAAGGAAGCATAGTGCAGGTAGACAAATAAAGTGCAAGGGTCATGACGAGGTAGTTTGAGAGATCAAGAGTTCATCCTTATCGTACAAGAGGTCCATTCAAGAGTCTGATACTGGTGCAGAATTGCTGTCTTTTTACTGCACCCAAGAACTTAGACATTCACCAACAATAACAAGGCCTATTCACTTAAGCTGAACTCAATGGTGAAAGTCAGAGCACAGTCACAACTTATACTTATTGAGTGTTGTTAAAAGAGTTCTTGTTCTTTTCAAGCAAAATTTGCCTGGAGATTCCTATTCATGTACCTGTCCAAGTTCCTTGTTAACAACCTTGTTAAGGTTGTTAATGTACCTGCCTCAACCACTTCCTCTGGCATCTCATTCTATATACTGACCACTCTCTGGGTGAAAAAGTTGCCCCTCAGGTTGTTATTAAATCTCTGCCCTCTCACCCTAAACCTATGTCCTCTAGTTCTTGATTCCCCAACCCTGGGAAACAGACTGAGTGCATTCACCCTATCGATGTCCCTCATGATTTTATACACCTCTGTAAGATCACTTCTTAGTCCCCTACGCTCCATTGAATCAAGTCCCAAACTGCTCAACCTCCCTCCATAACTCAGTCCCTTGAGTCCCGGCAACAATCTCGTAAATCTCCTCTGCACCCTTTCCAGCTTAATAGCATCATTCGGAAAACAAGGTGACCAAAAGTGAACACAATATTCCAAATGCAGCCTCACCAACATGATTACAGTGACATTCACAGCTCAGGATAGGTTGAGCGAGCTCGGGCTTTTCTCTTTGGAGAGAAGGAGGATGAGAGGTGACTTGATAGAGGTGCACAAGATGATAAGAGGCATAGTTCGAGTGGACAGTCAGAGACTTTTTCCCAGGGCGACAATGGCTAACATGAGGGGGCATAATTTTAAGGTGCTTGGTGGAGGATATAAGGAGGATATCAGAGGTAAGTTTTTTTTACACAGAGGGCAGTAGGTGCATGGAACGCACTGCCAGCAGAGGTGGTGGGGGCAGATGCATTAGGGACATTTAAGAGACTCTTAGATAGACACATGAACGATAGAGAAATAGGGGGCTATGTGGGAGGGAAGGGTTAGATAGATCTTGGAGCAGGATAAACTGTCGGCACAACATTGTGGGCCGAAGGGCCTGTACTGTGCTGTAGTGTTCTATGTTCTATGTTCTAGAATGTAGAAGTAAAAGATTGGCTGGTTCCAGGGACGAATCCTGTGTTGTTTCTTCCTCATACTTGCTGTTTTTTGAATGTTTGCTTCCTCTGCTTTTTGGTTGTTACAGCAATGGTGTTACCTTGACTGCCAGATGAACAACCCCCTGCTTTTCTCCCTGATACTTGGAAGAGGGGGAGAGAGTGTTTGCCTTGCCGTTAATTGCTGTATATTGGGTTTTTGCCTGTAGTTGGATCGAAAGCTCAAAAGTTGCGTTCTGCTCTCCAAAATCAACACAGCCCCAAACAGCTGACAGATCACAATAAAACGCTGCAAACTTTTTCTGCTATCTGTACTGGAGCCAGTCACTGGAAGTGATTGGGTTATTCCCCTGCCAATCAAGAACTTCTATGACTGAATGACTGAAAGTGATTTTAAGCACCAAAGTTGCATTTTTCTATCCTCTACTCAGTGCAAATTTCTGGAGAAATTGTCTTGCTTTTATTAGTTGTGTTTCCTGTAACTTCTGTTTAGCTTTTATTAATTGACTCCGTTTTCTGAGAAAATTGCCTTTGAACATAGAACATAGAACATTACAGCACAGTACAGGCCCTTCGGCCCACAATGTTGAGCCGACATTTTATCCTGCTCCAAGATCTATCTAACCCTTCCCTCCCACATAGCCTCCTATTTCTCTATCATTCATGTTTGTTTGCAGGACATAGGACTGTGAGTGATGTGTCCCCTTTACCCTCAGCTCATTGGCAGAGGTAGTAAATAATCTGAAATTGATACAGTGTGAAGTGTACTAACGTAACAATGTGAAGATATCGGGCATACTCTACTTTTCAAAGTTACTAATGATAAACAGACCAAGACCGCAAGGAACTGCAGAGAGTTGTGAACGCAGCCCAGTCCCTCACGCAAACCACCCTCCCCTCCATTGACTCCGTCCACACTTCCCGTTGCCTGGGGAAAGCAGCCAGAATAATCAAGGACCCCTCCCACCCCAGTCATTCTCTCTTCTTCCCTCTCCCGCCAGGCAGAAGCACGTACCACCAGGCTCAAGAACAGCTTCTATCCCGCTCTTATCAGACTCTTGAACGAGCCTTTCTTAAGCTAAAAGGTGAACTCTTGATCTTCCAGTCTACCTCATTGTGGACCTTGCACTTTATTTGTCTACCTGCACTGCAGTTTCTCAATAACTGTAACACTATGTACTGCATTCTGTTTTCCTTTTTACTACCTCGATGTACGTATGGCATGACCTGTCTGGATGAGACACAAACAAACGCTTTTCACTGTATATCGATACACGTGACAATAATAAACCAATTCCAATTCCAATTCCAGATCAGCTTCACTTCTATCACCAACATTTTACAAATGTTAATGTAAAACTATTGGCTGGATCTCAATAAATTCTTCTGTCAGAAACACAATAAGTTAGCACGTTCTGAAATTCTTTCCTTAAATCACAGTCTCTTCCTCCTCCTTTAAGACAATACTTAAAAGCTGCTTCTTTGACCAAGCTTTCAGTCAATCTTCCTCACCCTTAGTTTATTTGTGATGATGCTCCAATGAAGCATAGAATGGGGTGTTTTACTGTGTCAAAGATCCTGTACAAAAAAGATCCTGTAAAAAAAAGTCTGGTTCAGTGAACCAAGACTGTAGTTGGTGAACAGTGGTCAAGTAGTCCATCATTTTCCATAATTCTTCACTCATTTATTTCATTTATTTACAGAAGGCAAAGGTTGGAGACATAGGATGATGCATGTTTTGATTTGATTTCCCAATGTGAATTAGATATGTGATATAATAAAACACCGATGCCAGAGGAACACAAAGGAAAAAGTCCAACAAACATTATGGATGGTCAAAGTTTTCAAACCTCATTCATGTTCCTCAGTTCAATGCTTCAGACAATCAGGAATAACTCCAAATCAAAACGTCAGCCTGTAAGTCCATTATAACTTGCTGAGACATAGGGAATAGAGCATGGAACAGTACAGCACAGGAACAGGCCCTTCGGCCCATAATGCCTGTGCTGAACACGATGATAAATTAAACTAAGTCCCTGCTGCCTGCACATGATCCATATTCCTCCATTCCCTACATATTCATGTGTCTATCTAAAAGCTTAAACACCACTATTGTACCTGCCTCCACCACCACCCCTGGCAGCCCGTTCCAGGCACCCACCACTCTCTGTGTAAAAACCTTGCCCCGCACATCTCCTTTAAATGCTCCCCCTCTCACTTTAGATGCACGTCCTCTGGTACTTGGCATTTCTACCCTAAGAAAAAGATTCTGTCGACCCTATCTATGCCTCCCATAATTATAGAACATAGAACATTACAGCACAGTACAGGCCCTTTGGCCCACAATGTTGTGCCAACATTTTATTCTGCTCTAAGATCTATCTAACCCTTCCCTCCCACATAGCCCCCCATTTCTCTATTATTCATGTGTCTATCTAAGAGTGTCTTAAATGTCCCTAATGTATCTGCCCCCACAACCTCTGCTGGCGGTGCGTTCCACGCACCCACCACTCTCTGTGTAAAAAACCTACTCCTTATATCTTCCTCCACTCACCTTAAAATTATGCCCCCTTGTGTTAGCCATTGTCGCCCTGGGAAAAAGTCTCTGACTGTCCACTCAATCTATGCCTCTTATCATCTTGTACACCTCTATCAAGTCACCTCTCATCTTCCTTCTCTCCAGAGAGAAAAGTCCGAGTTCACTCAACCTGTCTTCATAAGACGTGCTCTCTAATCCAGGCAACATCATGGTAAATCTCCTCTGCACCCTCTCTAAAGCTTCCACATCCTTCCTATAATGAGGTGACCAGAATGCGGGCCAGTGGGACTTTCTGAGGTGGGAATCTTGGTCGGCATGGAGCAGTTGGGCTGAAGGGCCTGTTTCTGTGCTGTATGACTCTATGACACCTGATACATGAACTCAATGCTCTCAGAAACACATAAATCAGGAGCAAGAGTCCTCGATCCTGTTCTACTAGTCATGGATGATTATATTGTAATGCTAATTCCACATTCTCATTTACTCCCAGTAAGAATGTTTGTAACCCTGCCTTAAAAATATTCAGAGGTTCTGCTTCCACTGTTGAAGAGAGATCCAAAGTCTCACCACTTTCTTGTGCCATCTCAAATAGTTCTTCGCCACTTTGAGCCGAGTATTGGCTGAGGACTCCCAGTGGTAACCAAAGCATTGGGTAGTCTGCCGTTAGAGCAGCACATACGATTCTGGCCGCCAACAACAAGGAGGACGTGGTAGCGATGGAGAGAGTGCAGGAGAGATTCCCCAGGATGTTCTCCAGAGTGGAAGAGTTTAGTTATAAGGATATATTGGATGGGTTTATTCTCATTGGAATGCAGGAGGCTGAAAGGTGACCTTATGGAGGTTTTTAAAATTATAAGGGGCATAGACAGGACAGACAGTCAGAAGCTTTTACCCAGGTCAGTAGAGTCGAGGATTAGAGGACACATGTTTAACATGAGAGAGGAAACATTTAAAAGAGATCTTCAGGGTAGATTTTTCCACACAAAGAGTGGTGAATATCTGGAAATGAGCTGCCAGAGGAGCTATTGGTATTGGTATTGGTTTATTATCGTCGCATGTGCGAGGTACAGTGAAAAAACTTATCTTGCATACCATTCGTACAGATCAATTCATTACACAGTGCAGATGCATTGAGCTAATACAGAGTGCATTGAGGTAATACAGGTAAAAGCAATAACAGAGTACCGAATAAAGTGTCACAACTACAAGGAAGTGCATTGCAAGTAGACAATAAGGTGCAAGGTCATTAACAAGGTAGATTGTGAGGTCAAGAGTCCATCTCATCGTATAAGGAAACCGTTCAATGGTCTTATTACAGTGGGATAGAAGCTGTCCTTGAGCCTGGTGGTACGTGCCCTCAGGCTCCTGTATCTTCTGCCTGATGGGAGAAGAGAGATGGCCTGGGTGGGTGGGGTCTTTGATTATGCTGGCTGCTTCACCAAGACAGCAAGGGGTAAAGACAGAGTCCATGGAGGGGAGGGCTGGTTTCCGTGATGTGCTGGGCTGTGTCCACGACTCTTTGCAGTTTCTTGCGGTCCTGGGCAGAGCAATTGCCGTACCAAGCGGTGATGCATCCAGATAGGATGCTTTCTATGGTGCATCGATAAAAGTTGGTGAGTGTCAAAGGGGACATGCCAAATTTCTTTAGCCTCCTGAGGGAGTAGAGGCGCTGGTGAGCTCTCTTGGCTGTGGCAGCACTCCTCCTATTCTGGTGGAGGCAGATACAGTTACAACATTTACAAGGCATTTGGACAAGTACTTAGCTAGGAAAGACATAGAGGAATATGGGCCTAATGCAGGTAAGCAGGATTAGCGTAGATAGGCATCACAGTCAGCATGGACAAGGTGGACGGAAAGGTGTCGTACAATTCTATGATTCTATGATGATTGGGGATGCTGCATTTTTTCAAGAGGGCTTTGAGAACCAATGTAAATCTTGTCTTCCATCCGTCTGATAACCTGTTCCGATGACAGAACTCGGAAGAGAGCATTTGGGGAACCTGGTGCTGGTTGTAATGTGAAAGGCCATCTGTGGTCACAGTGCTGAAGAGCGGGTGTTGCACTAACTGGGAAATTACATCTGCGGTACATTAAAATGTGAAGCATTACTGCATTTTAGCAGAAGCAGTGGGCTCTGTGTGGAGCGCAGAACAGATGTGGCAGGTGCTGACATTGATTTTCATTTAATGGAGTAACACTAATTGTGCTTACTGCTGGCGAGAAATATTTTCTGTTAACTCTTCAGGAGAAACTAATTTCAAATCAGTAAGTGGGATAAAAAGTCAAAATTGGATCTTGGAGAGTCATAAATGCATCTAGCACCCAAAGGTACCTGTTGGCCCATTGAGACTGTGAAGGGGAGAGATTTAATAGGAATCTGAGCGGCAACTTCTTCACCCAGAGGGTGGTCAGTACATGGAACAAACTGCCAGAGGAAGTGGTTGAGGCAGGTACATTACCAACATTTAAAAGGTAATGTAGTGGTTAGCGTAGTGCTATTACAGCGCCAACGACCTGGGTTCAATTCTGGCCGCTGTCTGTAAGGAGTTTGTATGTTCTCCCCGTGACTGCGTGGGTTTCCTCCAGGTGCTCCAGTTTCATCCCACATTCCAAAGACGTACGGGTTAGGAAGTTGTGGGCATGCTATGTTGGCACTGGAAGCGTGGCAACACCTGCGGGCTGCCCCCAGAACACTCCATGCAAAAAAGATGCATTTCACTGTGTGTTTTGATGTACATGTGACTAATAAAGATATCTTATCTTACTTGGACAGATACATGGATAGTGCCTTGGTGAAGCAGCCAGCATGATCAAATACCCCACCCACTCAGGTCATTCTCTCTTCTCTCATCTCCCATCAGGCAGATGATACAGGAGCCTGAGGGCAAGTACCACCAGGCTCAAGGACAGCTTCTATCCCACGGTGATAAGACTATTGAACAGTTCCCTTATACATTGAGATGGACTCTGACCTCACAATCTACCTTGTTGTGACCTTGCACCTTATTGTCTACCTGCACTGCACTTCCTCCATAGCTGTGACACTTTACTCTGTATTCTGTTATTGTTTTTACCCTGTACTACCACAATGCACTGTGTAATGAATTGATCTGTACAAATGGTATGCAAGACAAGTTTTTCACTGCACCTCGGTACAAGTGAGAATAACAAACCAATACCAATACCAGCAGGAATGGTTTAGAGGGATATGGGCCAAACGTGGGCAAATGGGACTAGCTTAGATGGGAATCTTGGTCGGCAGGGACCAGTTGGGCCAAAGGGCCCATTTCCATGTTTCTCTGACTCTATAACCATCAAGCACCCATTTTATACTAATCCTGCACTAATCCCATTTAGTTTCCTCTATCACTCACGTACACACTTGGGGTAATTAACTTACCAAGCCACACGTCTTTAGGATGTGGAATGAAACCAAACATCTGGAGGAAGCCCATGTGGTCACAGGAAGAACATGCAAACTCCACGCAGACAATGCCGGGGGTTAGGATTGAACCCGGGTCACTGGAGCTGTGAGGCAGCAACTGTACCAGTTGTGCCACTGTGCTGTCTCTTCTTCTCAAGGTGTATGTTGGCGCCGGAAGCGTGGCGACACTTGCGGGCTACCCCCAGAACACTCTACGCAAAAGGTGCATTTCACTGTGTGTTTTGATCTACATGTGACTCATATAGATATTCTTATCTTATCTTAACTTAACTTAGAAAATGAACAAAATCTGAAAAGTCACCAGAGTCTCAATGCAAAACACTTCTTCTTTTCAACAAGCAATCTCTTGGAGGAACTCAGTGGATTGAGTTTGGAGGAAAGGAATTGTCTCTGTTTGGGGTCACTCTTGTATTTACTTTTTCTTTCCAATTGTTTCTCTCTTTCCCCTCCCCCCACCACCTTGTGAGGAGGTTGGAGGTTGGGACAGTGTTCTCTACTGACCATAAGTAAGAGGTAAACATTTAGAACCAGTATGGAAAAATGATTATAAATCACTTCCTTACTGAAGGTTGTTGCAATATTGGAATGCATTACCAAAAGCAGTGGTAAAAGCACAGCCAAATTGTAGGCTAATGATAAAATATGATAAAATGAAAGATTATTGAAAGATATGGGAACAAGGGAAGAAAAGCGATTTGCATTCCCAGTAAATGAAAATCATAAGAAAGACTACAGATGATGGAAATCTGAGATAAAAATAGAAAATCCTGGAAACACTCAGCAGGTCAGACAGCATCTGTGGTAAGAGAAATAGAGTTAATGTTTCACGTCTGAGATCCTTGTCAAATGTTTAGATTCAATGCTTCAAGTCAGAGATCCTTGATCAGAACAGTCAGTACGTCAGAACATCTGGCGAAGGGTCTCAAGTTTGCTTGAATTGAAATGTCTGCTGAAGAATCCAGTCCTGAAACGTGAATGGTTTCTTTTTCCACAGATACTGCCTGACCTGCTAAGTGTTCCAGGCATAGATAAGACTGATCAATATAGCCTTAGACGGTGAGGGAATCAAAAAGTATGGGGATGGGCAAGAATATGGATGTGAAGAAACTAATCTTATTGAATAGTGGAGTAAACTTGAAAGTTAAAGTCAAAATCAACTTTATTGTCATAGGCACAAGTCCATGTGTGCACAGGTGCAATGAAAAACTTACTTGCAGCAGCATCACAGGCACATAGCATCAGATAAGCAGAAGAAATATATAAATTAAACATAAATTATGCACAATTTTTACAAGAAAGAACATAACTAAAATGTAAAAGAAATCCATTTTAGTGTAAAGTGATCATAACGTTGTTTTACAGTAGTGATTAGGGTTGTGCAGGTTGGTTCAAGAACCGAATGGTTGAAGGCAAGTAGCTGTTCCTGAACCTGGTGGTGTGGGACTCCAGGCTTCTGTACCTCCCACCCGATGGTAGCTGCGAGAAGATGACATGGCCCGGATGGTGGGGATCTTTGATGATGGATGTTGCCTTCTTGAGGCAGCGTCTCCTGTAGATACTACTGATGGTGGGGAGGGATGTGCTGGTGATGAGTCCATGGGCTGTAGAGCCAATGTGTTCCATTTTATTACAAGTTTCTGATACTGAGCAGTGGATCTTTAAGAGCGTACTGTATCAGCACTGCTTCATCAGGAAAGAAAAAAATACTTGGACATCTGTTCGCTGTGGATCTCTCAGTGGAATTGCACTGAGTGGAAGACACTGTTAATCACCAGCAGGTGCAGGCTTTGTGCTTACCTGCAATTCTCTCACTTTTATCAAAGAGCCCGCAGTCACTTCCTCGGGCTGGTGTCTGAATCCTAATTTGTTTTCCAGTGAGCAGTGAAGCAGGCAGATGGAGCAGATACAGCAGTAATGCCAAAGTGTTACTGGAGCAAAGCTGAATGATTATGGTTAAATTCCCACCCAGGCAGGACCGACATTCTTGCTCGTATGTGCTCGAACGTGACGTTTTTGCTGATTAAAAGTCAGTTATGTTAGTACAAAAGGGAATGCAGCACTTGTTGTCTCAGTCACTCACAGACCTGATCATGAAATTGTGGCACGTTGGTTAAGTTACCAAACTAGTAATCCATTCATCCAAACTAACGGTCTGGAGACAGGAGCTAATATCCCTCCACAGCACCTATTGAACTTAGAGTCCATCTGCCTGTCTAGGATCCACCTATCACCTGCCAGCTCTTGCTCCACCCCCTCCCTCTTTATATCGGCTCTCTCCCCTCTATCCTTCAGTCCAGCTGAAGGGTCTTGACCTGAAACGTCAACTGTCCATTTCCCTCCACAGATGCTGCCTGACCCGTTGAGTTCCTCCAGATTCTTGTTTGTTGAATTTAACCAGCTCATTCAAAACAAAAGTTAGTCTTAGTAATAGTGAGCAAAGGTCATTGGGTTTTTGTAAATGACCACCTGATTCACAGTCTGTGCTCCCTACCTGGTCTGGTCTACCTGTGACTCCAGTCTGATAAAAGTGCAGTTGACTGTCAACTACCTTTCAAAATGATCCAGCAATCCGATGGGTTTCATTGATCTTGTTGAGATGAAACCCAGTAAAGAATTGCAGTGGATTAAGAAGGTAGCTCAGCATCACATTCTCAAGGGCATTAGGGACAGACAATAAATTCTGGTCTTGCCAGCAACACCCACATATGAAGAAGCTGAAGATAACATTAAGAAGTGTAGGTACCAGTAACTAGCCTTGGTCTCAGCCTCAGGACAGTCGGCCTGATTGACATTTTCCCTTCCTCCTACACAGATCTCTTAGTTCTTGCTTTTATCTTCTTGAACGTAATACTCTTGCTGATTAAACGTTCGTGATGTTAACACACAAGGAACTGCAGCATTTACTGTCTTTGTACCCACTGAGGTCTGTCATGGAAATGTGATAAATTCCTTAAGTTAAATTGGTAAATTGGTTTATTATTGTCACAGGTACCGAGGTACAGTGAAAAACTCACCTTGCATACCATTCATACAGATCAATTCTTACACAGTGCATTGAGGTAGTACAAGGGAAAAACAATAACAAAATGCAGAATAAAGTGTTACAGTTACAGAGAAAGTGCAGTGCAGGCAGACTATAAGGCACAAGGCCATAATGAGGTAGATTTATCAGAGTTACCAGACTCATGATCCATTCATCTGACCAAACGATCCAGAGACTAACATCCTAACACAGCATCTGTAGAATTTAACCTTCCCATATTATGGGGCAGTTTTGTGTTGTAGATTCACTGGGAACTAGTCAGAACTGACACACAGAGAGAAGACAAAAGGCATTATTTGTATCATTGGTCTGGTTGTCTGATAAACATCATCCATTCTTGCAGTTTTTTCTCAGTACAAACAATATTCACTCCCAGAGATCACGTAGGAATTGTTTGTCATTTTTCTAACAATCACATAACGTGACTCAGCAGTTGGTACTTTTGGCGATGGCTCTTCAGGAAGGAATAAGTCAGCATCGCAAAGGCCAGATCCTAAGTACTACTGAATAATGCTCGCATAAACCACTGTGGCAGGGAGGATGCAGTTCACATATATTGTGCAGAAGTTGAGTCAGAGTGGGGCTGCGTAGAGCAAGCAGGGATGTAGAGCCCCATAACCCTACAAAAACATACATTCTGCTTGAAGTGAGGGCCATAGAGTCACACTGTCAAACAGCATGGAAACAGGCCCTTCAGTCTAACCCATCCATGCCAACCATGGTGCCTTCCAAGTTCATCCTGTTTGCCCACATTAAGTCCTTATCCCTCGAAACCTGTCTTATCCAATTGTCTTTTGAATGTTGTTATTGTAGCTGCTTCAACCACTTTTTCCGGCAGCTCATTCACCACCTTCTAGTGTGAAGAAGTTACTCTTCAGGTCCCTATTAAATCTTTCCCCTCTCACCTTAAACCGATGCCCTCTTGTTCTTAGTTCCTCTTCCCTGTAATGATTTCACCCTATCAATACTCCCCATGACTTTATACACCTCTAAAAGGTCACCCCTCAATCTTCTACATTCCATGGAATAAAGTCCTAGCTGCCCAACCTCTCCCTATAACTCAGGCCCTCGAGCCCTGGCATCATCCTCGTCAATCTCTTCTGCACTCTTTCCAGTTTAATCATGTCTTCTCTATAACAAGGTGACCAAAACTGTACACAATACTCCAAATGCGGTCACACCAACGACTTGTACAAATGCAACAAAATGTCCCAACTGCTATACTCACTGCCTTGACTGATGAAGGCAGCGTGCTAACCACCTTCTGCACCAACCTGTCTACCCGTGACGCTGCTTTCAGCAAACTAAATACTTTTACTCCTAGGTCCCTCTGTTCCACAACACTCTCCAGGGCCCGACTACTGACTGGATAAGTCCTACCCTGGTTTGACTTCCAAAAATGCAACACTTTGTGCTTAACAGAATTGGAAGCCATTTGCCAATCCTCAGCCCACTTACCTGGCTGATAAAGATCCCCCCGTAACTTTTGATATGCTTGTATTTGTAAGAAAATTACCAAAACTATAAAACAAACTTGAAGAAGTGAAAATCTGCACAGTATGTTTTGGGTTCTGGTATGTATTAGATAAATATTAAAAGGAAGAAGTATTTGCAGGACTAGGGTGACAGAGTGGGGAGTGGGACTAATTCTGTAGCTCTTTCAATGAGCTGTCACAGGCACGTGGGCTGAATGGCCTCCTTCTGTGCTGTTACAATCCGTGGTTCAATTTTCCATTTTGTCCCTAAATGTAGGGGCAATACAGTGGGGCAACTGATAGAGCCACTGACCCACAGTCACAGAGGTAGTACAGAGGAAAACAATAACAGAATGCAGAATAAAGTGTTACAGGGAAAGTGCAGTGCAGGCAGACAATAAAGTGCAAGGTCATAACGAGGTAGATTGTGAGGTCAAGAGTCCATCTTATCATACAAGAGGTCTGATCAATAGTCTTATAACAGCGGGATAGAAGCTGTCCTTGAGCCTGGTGGTACCTGCCCTCAGGCTTTTGTATCTTCTGCCCGATGGGAGAGGGGAGAAGGGAGAATGTCCAGGCTGGGTGAGGTCTTTGATTACGTTGGCTGCTTTACCCAGGCAGTGAGAAGTGTATAGAGGGGAGGCTGGTTTCCATGATGTGCTGAGCTGTGTCCACAACTCCCTGAAATTCCTTGAGGTCACGGGCAGAGCAGTTGCTGTACCAAGCCATGATGTATCTGGATAGGATGCTTTATATGGTGCATTGATAAAAATTGGTGAAGGTTGACAAGGACATGCCAAATTTCTTTAGCCTCGAGGAAGTAGCAGCACTGCCGAGCTTTCTTGGCCGGGGTGTCTACGTGTTTGGACCAGGACAGGTTATTGGTGATGTTCATTCCCAGGAACTTGAAGCTCTCAACCCTCTCCGGGGTGGGTGGGGTCTTTGATTATGTTGGCTGCTTTACCAAGGCAACAAGAAGTGGATAGAGTGAACACTTGCACTGGAGCATAAAACATAGGAGCAGAATTAGGCCATTTGGCCCATCGAGTCTGCTCCATCATTCGATCACGGTTGAATTATTTTTCCCCCTCAACCCCATTCTCTTGCCATCTCCCTTCAGGTGCACAAACTATTGTCACAACTGATGAAGAGCAAAATTCAACATTTCCCTTTCAATAATTGAATAAACTCAACTTGTTGGCTAAATTTCCAGTGAACTCGCAGATCCAGTAACTGGGTTCAGTCCTGACCTCCAGTGCTGTCTGTGAGGAGTTTGCACACTCTCCCTGTGACTGTATCAGTTTCCTCCGGGTGCTCCAGGTTCCTCCCACGACCCAAAGACGTGCAGGTTGGCAGATTAATTGGCCCCTGTAGTTTGCCCCTAGTGTGAAGGTGAGTGGTAAAAACTGTGGGGAGTTGATAGAAATGCAGAGAGAATAAAATGGGATCAGTGTAGGATTAGAGTAAATCAGTAGTGGGCTGTTGGGCCTATTCCCGTGCTCAATCTCTTTATGACTCTATTAGTCAAAGTCGAGTTTATTGTCAGATGCACAAGTCCATGTGTGCACAGGTGCAATGAAAAACTTACTTGCAAAAGCATCACAGGCACAGAGCATTAAATACAACATTCTCAAGAAAAACATACATTAAATATTAAACATAAACTAAACCAAACTATAAAGATAAAACACAACTAGAACAAAAATAAAGTCCATTGTAGTGCAAAATGGTCATAGTGTTGCTATACTGAGGTAGTGATTAGGGTTGTGCAGGTTGGTTCAAGAACCGAATGGTTGAAGGGAAGTCGCTGTTCCTGAACCAGGTGGTGTGGGACTTTAGGCTTCTGTACCTCCTGCCCAATGGTAGCTGCAAGAAGATGATATGGCCTGGATGGTGGGAATCTTTGATGATGGATGTTGCCTTCTTGTGGATACTGCCGATGGTGGGGAGGGATGTGCCGGTGGTGTATTGGGCTGAGTGCACTACTCCCTGCAGCTCCTTGCATTCTTGTGCTTTTGAATTGCTGTACCAGATGCACCAGTCAGGACAGTACATCTGTGAAAGTTTGTTAGGTTGTTTGGTTACAAGCCGAGCATCCTTTGAGGCAGCTTCAACAGAAAAATGGAGTATGGAATTGTGGGGTTTCATATCCTGAGCAAATAACCAAAGAGGCACATCGAACGGATGCCAGAGAAACCAGCCACAGTCATCTTTAGTTCTTTTTCCCAGGTTAGAAGTGTCAAATTCCAGAGGGCATGCATTTAAGGTGCGAGGGGAAAGTTTAAACGACATGTGCAGGGCAAGTTGTTTTACACAGAGTGTGGTGGGTGCCTGGAACAGGCTGTCAGTTGTAGTGATGGAAGCAGGTATGATAATGGCATTTAAGAGACTTTTAGACAGGCACATGAATATGCAGAGAATGGAGGGATATAGATCATGTGCAGGCAGAAGGGATTAGTTTAATTTGGCATCGTGTACTGCACAGACATTGTGGGCCGAAGGGCCTGTTCCTGTGCTGTACTGTTCTGTGTCATCGAAACTCCATCCGAGGAAGGTGATCAACCAGCCTCCCGCTGGTCCCAACAACAGGCGGGTCACGTCGGGAAGACTGAGTGATAAATCAAGGCATGGAGTGCGTCCAGGTGCCTGGTCTCGTTACCTGCAGAGCGGGCTGCCTTCACTTTCGTGAAAACTGTGACTTAATTTGGACGTAAGGTGGGGGAGGTGAAGGAAGGCGAGTGATGGAGGCCACCAGCGAGGAACAAAGCCACGTGGAATCCTCTCTAGATCTCAATTAGTGACAAGGTCACCCCAAGGTTACTGAGCTACAGGACTGGCACCAAGTGCAGCTGTCAGCACTCCTAGAGCCCTGTGACCACAAAGGCTTAATTTAGATCTGGCTGACTTTAAAGTTCTTGCAGCATGTGGAGTCAGATGTTGTTAACTATAAAACCTACAAAAACCGGAAAAGCATTGCAATTATATTGCGATATATAATTGGGAGTTCTTCAGTCTCTGTCTCGAGATCCCATCCAAAAACCTGGTCTATGTTTAACAGTAGAGTCATTCAGCCTAGCAACAGGCCCTTCAGCCCATCGAGTCTCTACCGCCCAGTAAGCGCACATTTTTTGATATTGGTTTATTATTGTCCCGTGTACCAAGGTACAGTGATAAACTTTAATTTGCCTGCCGTCCATGCAGATCATTTCATTACAACAGTGCATTGAGGTAGTACAAGGAAAAACAATAACAGAATACAGAGTAAAGTGTTACAGGTACAGAGTGCAGGACAGGTAGACAATAAGGTGCAAGGCCATGATGAGGTAGATTGCGAGGTCAAGAGTCCATCTTATTGTATTAGGGGACCATTCAGTAGTTTTATAACAGCAGGATAGAAGCTTTCCTTGAGCCTGGTGGTACGTGCTTTCAGACTTTTGTATCTTCTGCCCGATAGGAAGGGGGAGAAGAATGTCTGGGGTGGGTCGAGTCTTTGATTATGTTGGCTGCTTTACTGAGGTAGTGAGAAGTGTAGACAGAATCCATGGAGGGGAGGCTGGTGTCCATGATGCGCTGGGCTATGTCCACAACTCTCTGCAGTTTCTTGTGGTCCCGGGCAGAGCAGTTGCCGTACCAAGCCGTGATACATCCAGATAGGATGCTTTCTATGGTGCATCGATAAAAGTTGGTGAGTGTCAAAGGGGACATGCCGAATTTCTTTAGCCTCCTGGGGAAGCAGAGGTGCAGGTGCACTTTCTTGGCCATGGCATCTATGTGGTTGGACCAGGACAGGCTATTGGTGATGTTCACTCCTGGGAACCTGAAGCTTTCAACCCTCTTGACCTCAGCACAATTGATGTAACATTTATACTAATCCCATTTTATTCTCCTCACTTCCCCCGAATTCTACTTACACACCAGGGGCAGAGTATTGTAGCTGATGGAGCCACTGACCCAGGTTCAATCCTGACCTCAGGTGCTGCCCGAGTGGAGTTTGCACGTTCTCCCTGTGACCATGTAAGGTTTCTCCCGGGCGATCTGGATTCCTCCCACGTCCCAAAGACATGCAGGTTGGGAGGCTAATCGGCCACTGTTATTCGCCCATGGTGTGTAGGTGAGTGGTAGAAACTGGGGAGAGTTGATGGGATGTAGGGAGAGTAAAAAAAACTGGATAAATGGCGGATTAGTGTAAATGGGTCGCTGATGGTGGGCATATTCTCGATGGGCCGAAGGGCCTGTTTCCGTGATGTCTCTCTCTATTGCTCTATGGCAAATTTACAGTGGACAATTAACCCACTGTGCTGCTTCATGACTGTAACCTCTCTTCTCAAACAAAGCTATTTTGTTGCTGAATAAGGAATTTTGATTTTTTGTAACGTGCTGAAAATCTCAGAACCAAATCTTCTGAACAGCCAGACCTAACTCAATTATCGAGACACAAGAGACTGCAGATGCTGGAATTTCTGGATCAAACAACAAACTGCTGGAGGAACTCAGCGGGTCAGGCAGCATCTGAGGAGGGAAATAGACAATCGACGTTTCGGATCGAGACCCTTCATCTGGACTGGGTATCAACCCAAAACGTCAACTGTCCATTTCCCTCCACAGATGCTGCCTGACCTGCTGAGTCCCTCCAGCAGTTTTGTTTTCTTTTTAATTCAATACCCAGACGGTTGTAAACACAGAGTTCAGGGGAAACCCCAGTCCTACAATAGTAACTAACCGCTGAGGTAGAAGTAAACAAGTCAAGGGAGGGAAGAGTCAGAGACACCAAGAGATTGCAGATGCTGGAATCTGGAGCAAACACAAGCTGCTGGAGGAACTTAGCAAGTCAGGCAGCATCTGTAAAGGGAAATACTTGTGGAAGGAAGGGAAGAGTCAGAAATGGACCATGTGAAATTGGGAGCAGGGTACGATAGTACGATAAAATGGACTTTTGACCTCACAATCTACCTCGTTATGACCTTGCACCTTGTTGTCTGCCTGCACTGCACTTTCTCTGTAACTGAAACACTTTATTCTGTTATTGTTTTACCTTGTACCTATGTTCCGTGTTCCATGTTTGTACTGCCTCACTGCACTGTGTAATGAATTGATCTGTACGATCGGTATGCAAGACAAGTTTTTCACTGCACCTCAGTACAAGTGACAATAATAAACCAATATCAATTCCGATTCCATTTCCAGGGTGGAACCTGGTAACAAAGATCATGAAACGCTTGAGTTCTGCCCGAGTGCATCTGTACATGTATCAATGTACCAGGAATGGACATGAGGGAAAGGTCTGAGGCAGGGACTGTTCCATGTCCTACCAAGAGGCAGACATACCGCAGAGCTACATGGGGTTCCATCGTTACCCCGCTGATTTGGAGGAAGAGAGTGAAGAAATGTTGATCAACGTATGAATGAGCTCAACCAGGTGAAGGAGAATGGAAGTGCAAGGGAGATGGTCGGGTGAAGTGAAAGGCCCTCGGCTATTGTTTCCTCCTTCACAAACCTACCCAGCTTCACTTTGAAGCGGTTCCCGTTACTTTGCTCAACCCCTCGTTATGGGAGTGAGTTCCGCATTCCCTCAAGGCTCTGGGGAAAACATTTTTTTCCCCTGAACTCCCAACTGGATTTATTCCTGATTATTGTCCAAATAGAGCTTCAGTTCTGCACCTTCGCCATCAAATCTTTTCGTTGGAATGGAGAAAATTAAGAAGGAATTATACTTATCAAAATCATGAAAATTGTTTAAAACATTGGGTTAGAATATGGTCTTCAATCTCCAGAGTAAAACAAGTGATACAGAATCGACCATCCTTTATGTTCCCTGTCAAAAGTTCAGTTCCATTGACAATTTATCAATTAGCCTTTATCAGAGTGTGGATGCAATGAGGCTTTAGTGTGGTAGTGCTTATTCAATGCTCATGTGAATGATGCATTCCAACCCACGGTCTTCACCACAAAGTATATCAATAGCTGAGACAAAGATGCAGAGCGGAAAGATTTCAGAATTAGAACCAGATTTTTATCACTGTCTTATATGATGTGAAATTTGTTGCTTTGCGGCAGCAGTACAATGAAAAGACATAAAAATCTATGAATTACAAAAATAAATAAATAGTGCAAGAAAAAAAAAGAATAATAAGGTAGAGTTCATGGGTTCATGGACCTTTCAGAAATATGATGGCGGAGGGGAAGAAGCTGTTTCTAAATCATTGAGTGGGAGTCTTCAGGCTCCTGTACCCCTTCCCCGATGGTAGTCACAAGAAGAGGGCACTTCCCAGGTAGTGATGGTCCTTAGTGATGGATGCTGCCTTCTTGAGACACCACCTCATGTCCTCGATGGCAGGGAGGGTTGTGCCTGTGATGGAGCTGGCTGAGTCTACAACCCTCTGCAGCCTCTTGCGATCCTGTGCATTGGAGCAACATCTCTGGAATTCGAAAGAGTTAACGTTTCAGGTCGATGACCTTTCATCAGATTTTGATGTTGGGAAGGTTGGAGGCTTTGGTAATTGGTTTATTGTTGTCATATACAGTATACCAATATACAGTGAAAAGCTTAGTTTGCATGCCATCTGGGCAGATCATTCCGTACTTAAGTACATTCAGGTAGTAAAAAGAAAAAACAATAACAGAATGCAGAATATAGTGTTGCAGTTACAGAGAAAGTCCATTAGATGCACAGGCAATGTATCTAATGGACTCTGCACTGATCCACAACCCCAAATTATATTTGCTGCAGTCTTATCATCAGCTAAACATGTTTCAGCATTTCCTGATTGAGAGGTCTCATTGTTTCCACCTCTGCCTGAGTCACACATTTGTTAATGATTCACACACATGTGGAGCAACTGGATCGCCTGCCCAAGAGAGACCACAAACACTTTGTATATGCAAATTAAAAGCTCGACTCATTTTCTTGAGCTAAGAGGCATGGAAAAGGATGGTTATTTATATTCCACATTGATGGCTAGGATAAAAGAACTGAGTGAATTTTGTTAATACTTGCTGATATTGTCATAGAGCTACACAGCACAGAAACAGACCCTTCAGCCCAACTTGTCCATGCCGACCAAGGTCCTGAGCTAGTCTCATTTGCTTGTGCTTGACGCAGGGCCTGATGCAGGGTTTTGACCCAAAATGTCGACAATTCCTTTCCCCCCACAGATGCTGCTTGACCTGTTGTGTCTCTCCGGCAGATTGTGTGTTGCTCCAGATTCCAGCATCTGCAGTCTCTTGCGTCTCCATGGTTTAGAGGGATATGGGCCAAATTCAGGCAAATGGGACTCGCTCAGGAGGACATCTTGGTCAGCATGGACAAGTGGGGCCAAATGGCCTGTTTCCATACTGTTTAACTCTGTGACTCTAATATCTAATCACCAGATATTTGGAAGGAGCACTTTACATCAGAGATATGGGTTAATGTCTGCTCAAGTGATCTTGGGTCCTTGGAAAGAATGTCCAGGTGAGGACGAGGCTCCTCAATGTACAGGAATCCTTCTTTTTGTCCTAAATCTTTCAAGCAGTCTAAAGCTGCATAATTTTACATTTATTTTTTGTACTAGAACATACATAATATTTATCCCTGATTCAGTGAGGCAGTTTTATGCTTAATTAGGAATGTACTTAATGGAAGCACACTGTGTTAATATTAAAGCAATGGCAACTCCATTTTATGCTAGCATCTTGGTTAGTAGAGCATACAGGTAATAATACTAGACCAAACACTTGAATGGCAAAGGCTTTTAAATTACTTCAGCTATTTGCTATGCTGACATGCACAGAATACAGAGTGACACATGACTTTAAAGCACTCATTCATCAAGGTAACTTATATAATACAATGAAAATTCACATCTGTCATTTTGGCTTCAATGGATTTTGCAAAATTTTCCATCCAAGAGAGCATCTATTTCATTAAGAAACAGAAGTAGAAAATATTGGAAACGCTCAGCAGGTCAGGTAGCATCTGGGGAGAGAGAAGGAGAGTCATTATTTTGTGTCAGTGACCCAAATGGGAGTGAGGCCCATGCATGGAGAAAGAAACAGAGTCAACTTTTCAGGTCAGTGAGTTCACGAGGAGCATAGACCTGAAAGGATAACTCTGTTTCTCTCTCCGTAGACGCTGCCTGGCCTGCTGGGTGCTTCTGGAATTTTCCAGCATTATAAGATTTCTTTATTAGTCATATGTACATCGAAACACACAGTGAAATGCATCTTTTGCGTAGAGTGTTCTGGGGGCAGCCCGCAAGTGTTGCCATGCTTCCGGCGCCAACATAGCATGCCCACAACTTCCTAACCCGTACGTCTTTGGAATGTGGGAGGAAACCGGAGTACCCGGAACAAACCCACGCAGACACGGGGAGAACATACAAACTCCTTACAGACAGTGATGGGAATTGAACCCGGGTCGCTGGCGCTGTAATAGCGTTATGCTAACCGCTACACTATTATGTGAAAAGATTTACGAGGATGTTGCCAGGACTCGAGGTCCTGAGTTATAGGGAGAGGTTGGGCAGGCTAGGACTTTATTCATTGGAGCGCAGGAGACTGAGGGTTGACCTTATCGAGGTGTATAAAATCATGAGGAGCATAGATAGGGTGAACGCACTCAGTCTTCTCCCCAACAGAAGAGAATCAAAAACTAGAGGGCATAGGTTTAAGTTGAGAGGGCAAGGATTTAAAAGAAGCATGAGGGGCAACTTCTTCACACAGAGGTGAGTGAGGGGTACATGGAACGAGTTGCCAGAGGAAATGGTAGAAGAAGATACAATGACAACATTTAAAAGACACTTGGACTGGTATGTGAATAGGAAAGGGATTTGGCCCAAATGCAGGCAAATGGGACTAGCTTAGGTGGGTATCTTGGTTGGCATGGACCAGTAGGGCTGAAGGGCCTGTGTCAATGGTCTGTGACTGTTATTGAAAAACAATCAATGAAATTAAAACTAATATATGTATTTAAAACATAATGAATGAAAAATTAATTAAAATATAAATGGAAAGTGAAACGAAGAAAACTATAGAAAACTAACCTTACCCATTTAATGAAGTGTGGCAATTCCACTCACTTGAATGGGGCCTGGTGAGAAGTGGTAGGTATAGAGCTGAGGGGCCAGATGCGAAGTGCATCCAGCTTCTTAGCTCTACACATGATGTATACTTTATATTTAGTGGTAAACCCTGGGGCAGGGAGAGTGGGCAGGTGTCCCTGCATTTGCCCTCCAGAGCCTTTCGTGCTACCCGCAGTTGTGTGCAAGCATGAAAATGAGGCATGGTGTAATACAGACGAAAAAGAGACTCTAGTCTGTGTCAACCATCGACCAATCATTTTGTAGCAGGGTTCTGAGTTATGCCCGTCACCCTTTGTGAAAAGTGAGCATGTGCAGAGGAGGAGGATTACAATTGGCCATCGCGCACTTGTGGTTAGCTCATACACTGCAGACAAGCAGAGCCACCATTTCAGGTTCTGATGAAAGGTCATTGATCTGAAACACCAGCTATGTTTCTCTATCCACAGATGCTGCTTGACCTACTGAATATTTCCAGAATTTTATTTTTTGATTAATTTAGAAGTCATTCACAGTAATCAAAGCTTCCATTTTTGTCACTAACTAAAATCAATAAAATTATAGGAAGTTTTGGTTGGATTTAGATCCTTTTCCCTTGACACCTCCAACCACTAGCTGCAGTGTAAATAATTTATGGAAAATCAAAATAACTGCAGTTGCTAGAAAACTGAAATAAAAGCAGAAATTGCTGGGAATAGTCAGCAGATCAGGCAGAGAGAGAAACAGAGTTAGCATTTCAGATCGAAGACCCTTCATCCAAACCTTCCTCGTTCTGACGAAGGGTTTTCAACCTGAAAAGTTTACCGTATCTGTCTCCACAGATGCTGCCTGACCTGCTGAGTGTTTCCAACGTTTTATGTTTTTATTACCAAATTTACTGTTGGTTAACCCAAGTGACTGACGTGTCTCTTTGCTTAAAAGAGATGCAATTTTATCCTTTTGAAACTTATTCTGACAGCATCTGTTCCAAAGGCAAATTCCAGCCCACAGTGCCAACATTGCCGCTGACAACTGCTTCCTTCTATCCTGAGACTTGTTTACTATCAATTCTCTGATTAAAAGGCATCATTTTCTGCTGATGTCTGTGTTTTAGTTCAAAGGTGGCAAGAGTCTGAATATCTTGAAGCTTGTAGATAAAGGATTACGTTAAAGTAAGAATTGCTATCTCAAAAAGGCCATTGGGAAGGAAATAAAGCTAAAAGAAATCTTATGCTTCGTTTTTCATCTTTCAGAAGATGCATCCACAGAACATATTCTTAATTTAACTTGGGAGTGGAATGAGCAATAATGAAGAAGGGTAAATATCTTCAACAGAGACTGGAGCCAAAATCCAGGCGAATAACTCAGTGCAGTGCTGGGAGAGTGCAGCATTGTTGGAGATACCATCTTTCTCTTCTCATCAATATCATCAGGGAGGAGGTACAGGAACCTGAAGACCCACACTCAACGATTCAGAAACAGCTTCTTCCCCTCCACCATCAGATTTCTAAACGGTCCATGAACCCATGAACACTACCTCGTTATTCCTTTTTTGCACCATTTATTTATTTACTTTTTTACCTTATAGTAATTTTTATTTCTTGCACTGTACTGCTGCCACAAAACGACAAATTTCACAATATGTGCCAGTGATAATAAACCTGATTCTGGTTCTGAGTTCAGATGGGATGTTAAAGTGAGCGGTCTCTGAGATGGATGTAAAACAATGCAAGTCACTATTTCAAGAGCTATGATATTATCCAGGGTCTGGTTGATATTTGTAAGAGCATGAAAATGGACGAGTGACAGGAAGCCGTGTAGAGTGTAGATCTGTTTCTCCCATTCAACGAGACCATGGCTGATATGTGTACCCATTATTTTCCCACATCCCTTTAGCACATGTCCACCAACCTCAGATTTAAAATTAACAATTACTGTTTACAAATCTAACAGCCCAATGGCAATGTGAGTAGAAATGCTGCCTCACAGCTCAAAAGCCTGGGTTCAATCCTGACCTCTGGTGTTATCTGTGTGGAGTTTGCACATTCTGCTCGTAACCACATGGATTTGCCCCAGATTCTCTGGTTTCCCCCCCCCCCCACCCCCAACATCCCAAAGAAATGCAGGTTGGAAGGTTAATTAGCCGCTGTAAATTGCCCCTAGTGCGTAGGTGGGTAGTAGAATTTGGGAGGAGTTGATGGGAATGTGGGGAGAATAAAATGGGATTAATATAGGATTAGTGTAAATGGAAGGTTAATGGTCAGCACAGACTTTGTGGGCTGAAGGGCCTGTTTCTGTGCTGTACACCTCTACCACTCTATGACTCTGAGTGTTCCAAATTTCTAGCCTCACCACTAAAACCGATTGGAGACAGCGGAGATTGCAGCTGCTGGGATCTGGAGCAACACACAAGATGCTGGATGAACTCAGCAGGTCAGGCAGCATCTGTGGAGGGAAATGGACAGTCGACGTTTCTGGTCGAGACCCTTCACCTGGACTGAAAGATAGAATAGAGATAGCCAGTATAAAGAGGTGAGGGGAAGGGCTGGAGCAAGAAGTGGCAGGTGATAGGTGGGTCCAGGTGAGGAGGGACGATAGGCGGGTGGAGGAGGGGGGAGTGGAGACTGTGACAGAGGCCGGGAGGTGATCGGTGGAGGTGACACAGGGCTACAGATGGTGGAACCTGCTGTGGAGGATGGAACCAAGTGAGGGAGGTGGGGTGGGCAGATGGGAACAGAGGGCGAGGGAAACCTGGGAGGAGTAGGTGGGTGATTTGTAGGTGGCATGGGTCGAAGAAGGGGAAGGTGCAGGGTGGGTGTAGGAAGAAACTAAAACTGATTGCCCACTTTTTAAGAGCTTACTCCACATACAACTGTTACTGCAATTCCTCCTTTTTACCAACGATGGCAGATCAATAAAGTCTTTCTTGCTTGTAAACTTATTCAGGAGGTCTTGAGTTAGTGAAAACTTCTTTAGAAATGGAAATACTTTCTTTTATTGTTGGTTTACTGTGAAGGGTTTCCTGCATCTACATTACATCCTTCTTCCAATTTTGTTTAATCCTTCTGAAATATCTTCTTGTGACATCTGCTCTGAAGGCAGTTTTCGAGCTACAATCTTTGGCACCATCGCCGCCAACATCTGTTTCCTTTCATCTGAAGATCATATTTTTACCACAATTTCTACCTCCACAATGGATCCTCCTTCTGCTGATGACCAGCTGTCAGCTCAGAAACAAACCCCTTGAAGTAAAAAGGTAGCGAATATCTTGAAGCTAAAAGAAGATTCGTGAAACCACAGGAAAATAAGACAAGTCTACCTGCTGCTCAGACTGAGGGGAAATGAGTAACATGCGGCTTCTGTAAATGAGAGTGTCTATAAAGGGCAGTTTCCACAATGGGTGGTTTCCGATCTACAATGGCAGTTGTATATTCAGGCAGAAGATTGTAAAGCTAACTCAGATCCATTATGTATTGTGTAATGAGAACATCGGGCTTATTTTCTTCCTGAATAGAGGTAACTATCAATGAGGAATTTTATAAAATTACTGACATTACATAAGATGTGCTGTTCAGTAATGTAGTTTTTTGCAGAGGGAAGAAAACTGCTACTTTGGAAAATGTAAGTTTTAATGAAAAATAAAACAGAAAATGATCCCAATATATTTTGGCAGACTTGGCCACTGCTTTGCTGAGCACCAGCACTCCATCCGCGGTGGCTGTCTGGAGCTCCCAGTGGCCAGCCATTTTAATTCCCCTCCCCATTCCCACACCGACCGGTCTGTTCTTGGCCTCCTCCACAAGCTAGAGGAACGGCACCTCAGATTCCGCCTGGGGAATCTACAACCCAACAGCATGAATTCTCCAAACTGCTCCCCCCTCTGTCCCTTTTCTCCCTATTGCTCCTACGCCCACCCCAGTCCCCATCGGCCTGCTTCTTTCCCCTCCCCCATACACCAGCTGCCCATCACACACACACCCCTCCCACTGGGTCCCCTCTGCCCTCCCCACTTCCCTTATTGGTCCCACGCTCCACCTTCCTCTCCTATCAGAAACCACCATCTGCAGCCCCCTGTTGCCTCCACCTGTCACCTCTGTCGCTAGGTCCACTTTCCCTCCCCCATCTGCCTATCACCCCCCCCCCCCTCACCTGGACCCACCTATCACCTGCCAGCCCTTGATCCACCCCTTCCCCTCACCTCATTACACTGGCTATCTCCCCTCTATCAGTCTAGATTCAGGAACAACTTCTTCCCCTCTGTCATCAGATTTCTGAATGAACATTACCTCATTATTCCTTTTTTTTGCACTTCTGTAATTTATAGTAATCTTATGTCATTGCACCCTACTGTTGCTGCAAACCAACAAATTTCACGTCATCTAAATTAGTGATAATAAATCTGATTCTGATTCTGATGAGCAGTTTTGATCTGAAACGTTGACCGTCCATTTCCCTCCATAGGTGCTGCCTGACCCGCTGAGTTCCTCTAACATTTTGTGTGTTGCTCCAGATTCCAGCATCTGCAGTCTCTTGTGTCTCCGATATTTTGGACATTCTTTTTGAGCAGTCTTACCAAATAACATGTGTACGGTGAACATGAGCAGAACTATGGACAACAGGCCATGGGCCAAGTGCTGGTAAATGGGATTAGTGTGGTTGAGATTTGATGGCTGGTATGTACACGATGGGCTGAAGGTATCCGAACGTTCTACCTGTATGACTCCATGGACTTAACATGAAGGGAGAAGGATTGTCTTCTCACTTCCTCGGTAAAGCAGACAGCATAATCAAAGACTCCACCCAACCCGCACATTCTCCCTTCTTCCCCCCTCCCATTGGGCAGAAGATACAAAAGCCTGAAAGCATGTACCACCAGGCTCACGGACAGCTTCTATCCCACTATTATAAGACTATTGAATGGTCCACTAGTACGATAAGATGGACTCTAGTCCTCACAATCTACCTTGTTATGACCTTGCACCTTATTGTCTACCTGCACTGCACTTTCTCTGTAGCTGTGACACTTTACCTTGCATTCTGTAATGTTCTACCTTGATACACTGTGCAATGAATTGATCTGTATGAATGGTATGCAAGACATTCAGGTGGAAGTAGGCAATGGGAGGAGATGCAGGGGTTGAATGGGAGTATTGATGTGGTCTTAGAGTTGGAATCTGGTTGCTTTTGGACAATGCTTCAGAAAGATCAAGACAGAAACAAAACCAAAACAAAAATAAGTTAGAATTCCATTGACCAAAGCTGTTGTAAACAGAAATCATTGAACTTTTATCAAACAAACATTATATTTTTCTCTCCCTTGTCAGGAAATGTTTATGCCCAAGTATATATAATGTTGCTGTGGGATTTGTTCCATTGTAGAACAGAGGGATCTAGGAGTACAGGTACATGGTTTTCTGAAAGTGGTGTTGCAGATAGACAGGGTGGTGAAGAAGGTTTTTGGCACACTGGCCTTCTCAGGCAGGCCACTGAGTATAGAAGTTGGGATGTTATGTTACAATTGTACAAGACATTGGTGAGGCCTCATTTGGAATATTGTGTTCAGTTTTGTTACCCTGCTATTGGAAAGATGTCACTAAGCTGGAGAGAAGTTTGCAGATGATATCACCGTTGTAAGCCGTATCTCAAATAATGATGAGTCGGAGTATAGGAAGGAGATAGAGAGCTTAGTAACATGGTGTCATGACAACAGCCTTTCCCTCAATTTCAACAAAACAAAAGAGCTGGTCGTTGACTGCAGGAAGGGGGATGGTGCTCGTGCTCCTGTCTACATCAACGGTGCTGAGATCGAGAGGGTTGAGATCTTCAAGTTCCTCAGAGTGAACATCACCAATAACCTGTCCTGGTCCAACCACGTAGATGCCACGAACAAGAAAGCTCACCAGTACCTCTACTTCCTCAGGAGGCAAAAGAAATTTGTCATATCCTTTTTGATGCTCACCAGTTTTTATTGATGCACCATAGAAGGCATCCAATCTGGATGCATCATGGCTTGGTACGGCAACTGTTCTGCCTGAGACTGCAAGAAACTGCAGAGAGTTGTGGACACAGCTCAGCACATTACGGAAACCAGCCTCCCCTCCACGGACTCTGTCTACACCTCGCTTCCTCAGTAAAGCAGACAGCATAATCAAAGACCCCTCCACCCAGGACAGTCTCTCTTCTCCTTCCTCCCATCGGGCAGAAGATACAAAAGCCTGAAAGCACGTACCACCAGGCTCAAGGACAGCTTCTATCCCACTGTTATAAGACTATTGAATGGTTCCCTAGTACGATAAAATGGAGTCTTTGTCCTCACAATCTACCTCGTTATGACACTGCACCTTATTGTCTAACTGCATTGGACTTTCTCTGTAGCTGTAATACTTTACTCCGCATTCTGTATTGTTTTACCCTGTACTACCTCAATACACTGTGTAATGAATTGATCTCTATGAACGGTATGCAAGACAAGTTTTTCACTGTACCTCGGTACAAGTGACAATAATAGACCATAATCTAGAAGCCAGAATGCAGAGGAGTTTTTACGAGGATGTTGCCGGGACTTGAGGGACTGAGTTATGTTGAGCAGGTTGGGAATTTACCCACTGGAGCGTAAGGGAGTGAGTGGTGATGAATGTAAATGGAACCACAGAGAAGAGCAGGGACATTATTTGTACTCTCCTAGTCAGTAATTTACCCTTGAACCAATTGCAATTTATCTGCCCATTGTCATGTTGCAATTCATGGGATCTTGCTGTGCACACATTGGCTGCCATGCCTTCAACAGTACAGCAGGGACCAGACGTCTCCATTGGCTCTGAAAGGAGTTTATTGAAAGGTTGGCCCTTTTATTAAAATACCAATCAAACAGGACCAGGTTTTCCGAATGTTTGTAACTTTGACTTTTCAGTTAGACATTAAACATTCAAAGACGATGTAAGCAAAGTATTTTTCATAGAGTGTTCAATCATAGCCACGCGACACCCTTGCAAAAGATTGGAAGCTACATTAAAGGGAGTGTATGTAACATGCTAATTGCCACTTAATAAATGTTATCACTAGACACCTGTAAAGATCCTTTTGTTCTCTCTGTGTTGTGGTTTATAGTCTACATTTATCAAGAGGATTTAGCTTACCAAATTCAACAGAAAATACTGCAAGTGTGAAGATCAATTGGTATTTGAAAAGCAACTTCTGAAACAGATGAGTGTCTCTGTACTCTTGAAGGCGATGGGCTTTTGGTTTACACCGAAGATGTTCTTGTATGAGGCGCCTGGGTTCTTTTTATTTTGTCCTCTTGTGGGTTTAAGTCCCACTGCTGAGAATAAGCCCATTTCACAGCTTGCAGTCCCTGTGGATTACAGCTCTTCAGGCAGATCTTACTTTTAAATATTATGGAGGTTTCTGCCTCCACCATCCTTTCAAGAAGTAAGTTTCAAATCCCACTGCTCTCTGAGTGAAATCAATTTTGCCTCAACCTTCTTTGTATCCAACTAAATCTACTCCCCTAATTAATGATCTCTCCGCTGTGGGAAGTAGACGTCCCTTGTTCATACTGTGGAATGAAAGTTACCTGTGTGTGGTTTCTTTTAACATGGGACACAAGTTATTACCTACATTAAAGTCAAAGTTGAGTTTATTGTCATATGCACAAGTCCATGTGTGCACAGGTGCAATGGAAAACTTCCTTGCAGCAGCATCACAGGCACACAGCATCAGATACACAACATTCACAAGAAAAACATAAATTAAACATAAATTATACAAGAAAGAACACAATTAGAACAAAATCGAAGTCCATTGTAGTGCAAAGTGGTCAAAATAGTCACAGTGTTGCTATACTGAGGCAGTGATTAGGGTTGTGCAGGTTGGTTCAAGAACCGAATGGTTGAAAGGAAGTAGCTGTTCCTGAACCTGGTGATGCGGGACTTCAGGCTTCTGTACCTCCTGCCTGATGGTAGAAGATGGCGTGGCCCGAATGGTTGGGATCTTTGATAATAGATACTGCCTTCTTGATTAAGATCCCAAGAATCTTAATCTTCTGGCTGAGCCTCCCAAGAGACACCTTGTCAAATGTTTACTAAAATCCATGCAGTCAACATCCACGGCTCTACCTTCATCAATCACGCTCATCACCTTGTCAAAAGACTCAATCAAGTTGGTAAGGCATGACTTGCCCTGCACAAAACCATGCCCACTGTCCCTAATTAGATAAGAGATATCTTTATTAGTCACATGTACATCGAAACATACAGTGAAATGCATCTTTTGCGTAGAGTGTTCTGGGGGCAGCCCGCAAGTGTCACTGTGCTTCCAACATAGCATGCCCACAACTTCCTAACCCGTACATCTTTGGAATGTGGGAGGAAACGGGAGCACCCGGAGGAAACCCAAGCAGACACAGGGAGAACGTACAAACTCCTTACAGACAGTGGCTGGAATTGAACCTGGATTGCTGGCACTGTAGTAGCGTTACACTAGCCACTACACTACCATGCCTGACCTATGGTTTTCCAAATGCTTATAAATCCTATCCCTAATAATCCTCTCCAGTAACTTCCCTACCATTGATGTAAGACACACCAGTCTATAGTTACCAGATTATCCCTGTTTCCCTTCTTGAATAATGGAACAACATTAGCTACTAGCCAGTCCTCCAGGACCTCGCTGAGGCTTTGGAGAGGGTGCAGAAGAGGTTTACCAAGATGCTGCCTGGATTAGAGAGCATGAGCTACGAGGATAGGTTCAACAAACTTGGGTTGTTCTCTCTGGAGCAGTGGAGGCTAAGGAAAGATCTGATGGAGATTTATAAGATTATGAGAGGCATAGATAAGAGTGGACAACTGGTATCTTTTTCCCAGGGTCAAAATGTCTAATACCAGAGGGCATGCATTTAAGGTGATAGGAGGTAAGTTCAAAGGAGATGTGCAGGGCAAGTTTTTTTACACAAAGAGTGGTGGGTGCCTGGAATGTACTGCCTGGGGCGGCAACCTGTGACTAGGCCTGTGACTAGTGGTGTGCCTCAGGGATCTGTGTTGGGGCCATTGTTGTTTGTTGTATATATCAATGATCTAGACGATAATGTGGTAAATTGGATCAGTAAGTTTACTGATGACACTAAGATTGGAGGTGTAGTGGACAGCGAGGAAGACTTTCAAAGCTTGCAGGGGGATCTGGACCAAATGGAAGAATGGTCCAGAAAATGGCAGATGGAACTTAATGCAGACAAGTGTGAGGTGTTGCATTTTGGAAGGACAAATCAAAGGGGGACATACACAGTAAATGGTAGGGCACTGAGGAATGCAGAGGAACAAAGGGATCTGGGAGTTCAGATACATAATTCCCTGAAAGTAGAGTCACAGGTAGACAAGGTTGTAAAAAAGGCTTTTGGCATCCTGGCATTCATAAATCAAAGTATTGAGTATAGGAGTTGGGATGTATTGGTGAGGTTGTATAAGTCATTGGTGAGACCAAATTTGGAATATTGTGTGCAGCTCTGGTCGCCGAACTACAGGAAGGATGTCAGTAAGATTGAAAGAGTGCAGAGGAGGTTTACTAGAATGTTTCCAGGTCTTCAGGACTTGAGTTACAGGGAAAGATTGAGCATGTTAGGACTTTATTCCTTGGAGCGGAGAAGAATGAGGGGAGATATGATAGAGGTTTACAAAATGATGAGGGGCATAGACAGAGTTAATGCAAGTAGGCTCTTTCCACCTAGATTAGGAGAGATAAGTACGAGAGGACATGGCTTTAGGGTGAAAGGGGAAAAGTTTAGGGGGAACATTAGAGGGAACTTCTTCACTCAAAGAGTGGTGGGAGTGTGGAATGAGCTGCCATCTGATGTGGTAAATGCAGGCTTGCTCTTAACTTTTAAGAGTAAATTGGATAGATAAATGGATGAGAGAGGTCTGGAGGGGTATGGGCTGGGGGCAGGTAAATGGGACTAGCAGAATAATGTTTCGGCCCAGACTAGAAGGGCCGAATGGCCTGTTTTCTGTGCTGTAGTTTTCTATAGTTCTATGGTTCTATGGTTCTATGGGTGGTGGTGGAGGCAGATACGGTAGGGGCATTGAAGGAACTCTTATATAGGCACAGGAGTGTGAGGAGGAAGGTAGGATATGGACACTGTGCAGGCAGAAGGGATTAGTTTAGTTGGGCATTTTATTACTAATGTAATTGGCTCGGCACAACGTTGTGGGCCAAAGGGCCTGTTCTTGTGCTCTACTGATCTATGTTCTAAGGTAGGAGAGAGAAAATGGAATGGCCAGGGTGGCAGGCATCCTTGATAATACTGTGAGCCTTCCTGGTGCAATGCAGGGTGAAGATGGACTGAATGGAAGGAAGTGATGAGAATGTGATGGACTGACTCCTGCTCCTGAATTGTATGCATGTTCCACAGAAACATCTTTGCTTTCTGTAAACTGCAAGCATCAATCCTTGGGACTCCTGAATGTACCAAGACAGCACCAAATGGAAAAATCCCTGCAATCTGATAATATTTGCTGAAGCTCTCGACCAAGAATTTTGGATGTCCTATGGGTATATCTGTTCTGTTGACTAATAATCAGTACCATCTAAAGGAAATCCATACAACTTGGCTCTTTGCCAGGGAGGCCCATGTGCTCACCAGACCAATAACATCATAATGTTATTCATTATTTCAAACATTTTTATTACTGTTGCTTAGCAAGTAATACCACAGCTAATAACTCAGTGATGTTACCAGATAAAAAAGATCATAACTGTTAACACCTCAGATTTGCTTTTGATTTTGCAAGGATTATATCTTAAAGTAAGTAAGTGGCAGAGATTAATCTCGACAGGATCTGAACTAACAATCCAATATGGACAATTTAATTTGCAATTGTGTAACACCAAGGGCTTTGAAATCAGGGCAGCTGCAAGACTCTTATCAACCTTAATGGGTCGCTGCACAGCAGAAATCTGGAACATTGAATCCGGGAGGCCTTTCAGATCTGGTTAACAGAAAGAATAAGAACAAATTAGAAGCGGCTGCATCTATTTGTAAGAAAAATAAATACTTAGAACAGAAGAACTGGGAGATAGAGTTGGCTCCACAGCTTCTGGAGGCTGCTCGTTCATTCAATAGGATCATGGCTATTCCTGCATTACTCCATCTGGAGGAACGGCACCTCATTTTCCATCTTGGAACCTTGCAGCCTAACAGCATGAACATTCAATTCTCCCACTTTAGGTAATCCCCACTCCCCTTCCCCACAACACCCCCCCTCCCCCCCACGCTTCTTCTCTTCTTCCCTTTCCTAGCCTTTTTTCCTTTCTCTTACCTGTGACCCATCCCCGGGTGGATCTGCTCTCCCCTCCTCCCCCATCTCTTACCTGCATCTACCTATCACCACCCTGTGCCCACCCCACATCCCCTCTTTTGTCCACCTATCACTGCTCTGTTTTTCCCTCCTATCCCTCCTGAAGAAGGGTCCTGACCCGAAACGTTGACCGCCTGCTTTTCTCCACGGACGCTGCCTGGCCTGCTGAGTTCCTCCAGCATCATCGTGTTTTCCATCTAGACTCCTCAGTGTCTGAATCTCTGTGGGTCTTTGTCTTCAATATACTCAGCAGCTGAGCACCCAGCGACCTGTCTGGTGGAGAATTTCAATACAAGTCCTCCCAGTTCCGCTCCTGTGAACTACTTGTAATCCGCACAGTTCTCAAGCTGGAAATGCGGGCATGAATTGGCTCCCACACGGCAGAAGATGCCTGCAACACCACAGCTGCCAGCAAATCCATCTCGCTGGTGTCCAAGACACTTCTCGTGTGGGCAGACTGTACATAAATTGGGCTTTGTAACCTGGAGAGGACTCGTAATTCACAATTATTTACGTAAAGGAGTTTCTCTGACCCACATGATGGCACCCTTTATCCTGAGACTGTGGCCAGCAGTTCCAGCTATTTCAGCCTGAGAAAAGTGCCTCATGCAGAGAGTTGTGGACACAGTTCAGCACATCATGGAAACCAGCCTCTCCTCCACGGACTCTGTCTACACTTCTCACTGCCTCGGTAAAGCAGCCAACATAATCAAAGACCCCACCCACCCCAGACATTCTCTCTTCTCCCCCCTCCCATCAGGCAGAAGATACAAAAGCCTGAAAGCACGTACCGTCAGGCTCAAGAACAACTTCTATCCCGCTGCTATAAGACTATTGAATAGTTCCCTAGTACGAAAAGATGTTCTTGACCTGACAATCTACCTCGTTATAACCCTGCACCTTATTATCTGCTTGCACTGCACTTTCTCTGTAACTGTAACACTTTATTCTGCATTCTGTTATTGTTTTCCCTTGTACTACCTCAATGCACTGATGTGATGAAATGATCTGGAACACTACAGCACAGTACAGGCCCTTCGGCTCACAATGTTGTGTTGACATTTTATCCTGCTCTAAGATCTATCTAGCCCTTCCCTCCCACATAACCCCCTACTTTTCTATAATTCATGTATCATTCTGTATGGATGGCATGCAAAGCAAAGTTTTTCACCGTACCTTGGTACGTGTGACAATAATAAACCAATTTACCAATTTACCATTGTCCCTTTCAGAATCACATATGCCTTGCATTGTTCTGAACCCCAGAGGGTAAAGGTCCATTTTACTCAGGCCATCTTAGTAACAAAACCCTATCTACTATATCTACATCATCACCATATCACCCACAGATTCAGGATGTCCCAAAGTGTTTTCCAGGCAACAATGTGCTTGGAAAAGGCAGTCACTGTTGTAATGTAGGAAAAGTAACCTTAACACATCAGATGGAGCAGCCATTGTGTGAGTGGCTCAGTGTAAGAGCGGGACCTTGAGATTTGTCTCAAGAGGCTTTGGCGTGAAGAGGCGGAGTAAATGAGTGGAGGCTGAGGTGAGGTACAGGTAAGGTCTCTTTCTTTCTTCCTTATTGCACAGTTGGAGCAGTGGGAATGGCAATGAGGACAGTGGCGTGCTCCTCTCGCAGGATGTGGGAAGTCAGGGAGACCTCCAGTGTCCCTGATGACTACACCTGCCAGAACTGCATCCGTCTACAGCTCCTTACAGACCGTGTTCAGAAACTGGACCTGGAGCTGGATGAACTCCGGATCATTCGGGAGGCTGAGGAGTCAATAGGGAGTTACAGGGAGGCAGTCACACCTAGGCTGCAGGATGCAGGCAGCTGGGCAACCGTCAGGAGAGGGAAAGATGATAAGCAGTCAGTGCAGGGTACCCCTGTGGCCATTCCCCTCAATCACATATACCACTTTGGATACTACTGGGGCGGGACCTACCAGGGGAAAGCCACAGCAGCCAGTTCTCTTTTGAGGGAAAGGGGGAGAAGAGGACTGCGGTAGTGATAGGGGATTCATTGGTTAGGGGAACAGACAGGAGGTTCTGTGGACGAGAACCAGACTGCTGGACGGTATGTTGCCTCCCAGGTGCCAGGGTCAAAGATGTCTTGGATGAAGTCCACAGCATTCTTCAGGAGGAGGGAGCAGCCAGAAGTCGTGGTACACATTGGTACCAACGACGTAGATAGGAAAAGAGATGAGGTCCTGAAGAATAAATACAGGGAGTTGGGAAGGAAGCTAAAAAGCAGGACCTCAAGGGAGGTAATCTCTGGATTGCTGCCTGTGTCACGCGCCAGTGAGGGTAAGAATAGGAAGATATGGCAGACAAATGCGTGGCTGAAGATTTAGTGGGCAGGATTGGTTGCTCGATGTTCTGGGGCTTAGATGTTTCAAAAGGGATAGGGAGGGAGGTAAAAGAGGTGGGGGAGTGGCATTGCTAATCAGGGACTGTATCACAGCTGCAGAGAGGGAGGATGTCCTGGAGGGATCGTCCATTGAGTCAGTGTGGGTGGAAGTCAGAAACAGGAAGGGAATGATCACTCTATTGGGAGTATTCTACAGACCCCTCAATAGCCACTGGGACACTGAGGAGCTGATCAGGAGGCAGATTTTGGAAAGGTGCAAAAATAACAGGTTGTCATTGGTGATTCCGACTTTCCTAATATTGATTCGCACCTCTTTAGTGCAAAGGGTTTAGATGGGGCGGAATTTGTTAGGTGTGTCCAGAAAGGATTCCTGACGCATTATGTGTCTAAAGGAGAGGCCATACTGGATCTGGTATTAAGATAAGATCTTTATTAGTCACATGTACATCGAAATACACAGTGAAATGCATCTTTTGCATAGAGTGTGCTGGGGGCAGCCGCCAAGTGTCGCCACGCATCCGACGCCAACATAGCATGCCCACAACTTCCTAACCCGTACGTCTTTGCAATGTGGGAGGAAACCAGAGCACCCGGAGGAAACCCACGCAGACACGGGGAGAATGTACAAACTTCTTACAGACAGCGGCGGGAATTGAACCCAGGTTGCTGGCGCTGTAAAGCGTTACGCTAACCGCTGTTCATTAGGCAATGAACCTGGTCAGGTGACAGACCTCTCGGCAGGTGAGCATTTGGGAGATTGTGACCACAACACCCTGACCTTAGCACAGCCATAGACAAGGATAGGACCAGATGATATGGGAAAGTTTTTAATTGGGGGAGGGCTAATTACAATGGTATTTGGTAGGATCTTGAGAGAGTAAATTGCAAACAGATGTTCTCAGGGAAATGCATAGCAGAAATGTGGAGGTTGTTTAGTGACCACTTGCAAGGGTTCTGGATAGGTTTGTTCCACTGAGACGGGGAAAGGATGGTAGGGTGAAGGAACCACGGTTGACAAGAGAACATTTAGTCAGGTGGAAGAAGGAAGCATACTTAAGGTTTAGGAAGCAAAGATTAGATAGGGCTCTTGAGAATTATAAGGTAGCCAGGAAGGAGCTTAAGAAGGGACAGGAGAGATAGAAGGGGACACGAGAAGGGCGTGGCGAACACAATTAAGGAACACCCCAAGGCATTCCACACATATATGAAGAACAGGAGGATGACTAGGGTGAGGGTAGGACCGCTCAGGGATAAAAGGGGAAAAACGTGTGCCTGGAGGCAGAGGAGGTAGGAGAGGTCCTTAATGAATACTTTGCTTCAGTGTTCATCAGGGAGAGGGAATCTGATGAATGTGAGGTCAGTGTAGAACAGGCTAATGTGCTGGAGCATGTTGAGGTTAAGAAAGAGGTAGTGTTGGAGTTTCTAAAAAAAAATTAGGATAGATAAGTCCCCGGGGTTGGACGGGGTGAACCCTAGGTTACTACAGGAGGTGAGGAAGAGATTGCTGGGGTATTGACGATGATCTTTGCATCCTCTCTGGCCACGGGAGTATGGCAAATGTTGTTCCATTGTTCAAGAAAGGTAAAAGGGATAATCATGGGAACTATAGACCAGTGATACAAGAGATTCTGCAGATATTGGAATCCTGAGCAACACACACAACTGTGGAGGGAAATAAACAGTTAATGTTTTGGGTTGAGACCCTTCATCAGGACTGAAAGTCCAGTGAGTCTTATGTCAGTTGTGGGCAAGCTATTGGAGAGGATTCTTAGGGTCAGGATTTATGAGCATTGGAGAAGCATAGTCTTATTAGGGATAGTCAACGTGGCTTTGAGAAGTGCAGGTCGTGCCTCATGAGCTTAATTGAGTTTTTTGAGGAGGTGACAAAACAAATTAATGAAGGTAGAACAGTGGATGTGGTGTATGTGGACTTTAGTAAGGCATTTGACAAGGTTCCCCACTGTAGGCTCAGCCAGAATGTCATGAAGCATGAGATTCATGGAAACTTGGCTGTGTGGATTCGGAATTGGTTTGTCCACAGAAGGCAGAGGGTGGTTGTAGATGGAGCATGTTCTGCCTGGAGGATTGTAACTATTGGTGTTCTGCAGGGGTCTGTTCTGGGACCCCTGCGCTTTGTGGATGAGGAAGTGGAGGGGTGGGTTAGTAAGTTTGAAGATGACATTAAGGCTGGATGTGTTGTGGATAGTGCAGAAGATTGTTGTAGGTTATAACAGGATATAGACGGGTTGCAGAGTTGGGCGGAGAAGTGGCAGATAGCATTCAATCTGGAGAAGTGTGAAGTGATACACTTTGGAGGAACGAACATGAAGGCGGAGTGTAAGGTTAATGGCAGGATTCTTGGCAGTGTGGAGGAACAGAGGGATCTTGGGGTTCAAGTCCTGCTGTGCAAGTTAATCAGATGGTTAAGAAGGCGTAGGTGTGTTGGCCTTCATTAGTCGAGGGATTGAGTTGAAGAGCCATCAGGTAATGTTGCAGCTGTATAAAACTCTGGTTGGACCACATTTGGAATCTTGTGTTCAGTTCTGGTCACCTCATTATAGGAAGGATGTGAAAACTTAAGAGAGGGTGCAGAGGAGATTTACCAGGATGCTGCCTGGACTGGAGACCATGTCTTATGAGGAAAGGTTGAGCGAGTTCGGGCTTTTCTCTTTAGAGTGACAGAGGATGAGAGAGGTAGAGATGTATAAAATTATGAGAGGCATAGACAGAGTGGACAGCCAGTACCTTTTTTCCAAAGGCCAATACCAGAGGACATCCACTTAAGGTGAATGGACGAAAGTTTAGGGGAGATATCAGCGGTAGGTTTTTACACAGAGAGCGGTGGGCGCCTGGAACGTACTGCCGGGGGTGGTGGTAGAGGCTGATACAATAGGGACATTTAAAAGACTCTTAGATAGGCACATGGATGGAAGAAAAATGGAGGGTTATGGGCTGTGTAGGAGGAAAGGGTTAGATTGATCAGGGAGTGGGTTTATATAAGTTGGCACAACATTGTGGGCTGAAGGGCCTGTACTGTGCTGTACTGTTCTGTTCCATGTTCTATGTAAATAGCCAGATGACCCATTTCATTGAAGCTGACTGAGTGATAAACATTCCACTCTAAGGACCCAGAGAGATTTGTGTTTCTGTGTCAAGTACTACAACAACACAAAAGCAGGAACATAGCACAGTGGATTTTTGTATCTGACACTGGAAAGCTGAGAGACTTGGGACAATCTCCAAAACTTTGTCTGGTTCTGGCACCTCCTTGTTCCAATTGCTGATGGATGCTTGGGGACAGGCTTTTCAGCAGCAAGGCATATTAACTGGGTTAAACAGAGAATTAGAGACACAAGAGCAGTATGATAAGATACGATAGCTTTATTAGTCACATGTACATTGAAACACACAGTGAAATGCATCTTTTGCGTAGAGTGTGCTGGGGACAGCCCGCAAGTGCCGCCACGCTTCCGGTGCCAACATAGCATGCCCACAACTTCCTAACCCGTACGTTTTTGGAATGTGGGAGGAAACTGAAGCACCCGGAGGAAACCCACGCAGACACAGGGAGAACATACAAACTCCTGACAGACAGCGACTGGAATTGAACCCAGGTCGCTGGCGCTGTAATGGTGTTACGCTAACCACTACACTATAGAGTCATTGAGTAATACAACATGGAAAAAGGCCCTTCAGCCCAACTCATCCATGCCAACCATGGTGCCCACCAAGCTAGTCCCTCTTGCCTGTATTTGGCTCATATCCCTCTAAACCCCTCCTATCCATGTACTTATTCAAATGTCTTTTAAATGTTGTTGTTGTACCTGCCTCAACAACTTCCTCTGGCAGCTCGTTCCGCTTACACACCACCCACTCCGTGAAGAAGTTGCCCTTCAGGTCCCTTTTAAATCTTTCCCCTCTCACCTTAAACCTATGCCTTCTAGTGTTTGGTTCCCCTTCCCTGGGAAAAAAGACTGTGTGCATTTACCCTATCTATGCTCCTCATGATTTTATACGCAAGTTGAGACAAAGGTATTCCTCAAATGAATGTTTAGTACAGGATGTTTGGCTTGATACCATTGACTCTTTGAGGTACTTGACTTTGACTTACAGATCGATTTTTCAACATAATGTATAGAGTGCCGCTATTCACCAATGATACACAGCACTGAAATACTGACACTGCACCCTGCTCAGCCTTTAATTTATGAAATTTAATGAAACTTTGTGCCAAGGAAGTAATCCTTCCATCATGGCTACAGATGGGAGAACTCAGGAGGTTTGATTTTAACCTTTGGGGAGGTGGTGAATCGTAGGGCATGTTTGATCTGGGGAGGATAAACACAGAAAAATGATCAAATTTCTGTTTTCACTGTCCGATTATTAAGAAGGATGGTGTGCTACTTGTTCCTACAACCCGCCATTTCATCCTCTTAATTCCACCTGTGAACTGGAGCAGTGAAGACAGTGGGGGAAAGTTTTATTGAGTTAAGCTGTGTGGTGCCGTGTGGTTTATTGAGAAGCAAACCCTTCCATTTATTCTTATGTAATATTTTACCCTTTCACAGACCTGGCTATAGCTGGTGAGGCAAGAATTTATTGTCAACACCACTCTGACTACTGAGCTGAGTGGCTTATGTACAAAATTAAGAAAAAGAAAAAGCAGGTACATTAACAACATTTAAAAGATATGTGGACAGGTACATGGATGGGAAAGGTTTAGAGGGATAGGGGCCAAATGCGGGCAAATGGGTCTCACTCAGGTAGGCAACTTGGTCAGCACAGACGCGTTGTGTTGAAGGGTCCTGCTTCCATGGTGTATTACTCTATGACTGTAAAGAACCAGGAGTAGGCCATTCAGCCCCTTGAGTCTGCTACACCATTGAATAAAATCATGGCAGACCTGGTTTGGCCTCAGCTCCACTTTCCTACCTGTTCCCCATTACCCTCAGAGCCCTCCCATCATGGGTCCAGCCTCCTTGGCTCTGTAGCGTGGAGAATTCCACAGACTCATGACCCTCTTGTGAGCGAAGCCATTTCGTAGAACATAGAACATTACATCACAGTACGGGCCCTTCGGCCCACAATGTTGTGCTGACATTTTATCCTGTTCTAAGATCTATCTAACCCTTCCCTCCCACATAGACCCCCATTTCTCTATCATTCATGTGTCTACCTAAGAGTTTCTTAAATGTCCCTAATGTATCTGCCCCAACAACCTCTGCCGGCAGTGCGTTCCACGCACCCACCACTCTTTGTGTAAAAAACTTACCCCTGACATCCCCCTTATATCTTCCTCCAATCACCTTAAAATTATGCCCCCTCGTCTTAGCCATTGTCGCCCTGGGAAAAAGTCTCTGACTGTCCACTTGACCTGTGCCTCTTATCATCTTGTACACCTCTAGTAAGTCACCTCTCCTCCTCCTTCTCTCCTAAGGAAAAACCCCTAGTTCACTCAATCTATCCTTATAAGACATGCTCTCCAGTCCAGGCAGCATCCTGTTAAATCTCCACTGCACTCTCTCTAAAGCTTCCACATCCTTCCTATAATGAGGCTCCCAGAACTGAACACAATACTTTAAGTGTGGTCTGACCAGAGTTCTATAGAGCTGCAACATTACCTCATGGCTTTTGAACTCAATACCCCAACTAATAAAGGCCAACACTCCATACACCTTCTTAACAACCCTATCAACCTGCATAGCAACATTGAGGGATCTATGGACAGGGACCCCAAGATCCCTCTGTTCCTCCACACTGCTAAGAGTCCTGCCATTAACCTTGTATTCTTCCTTCAAATTCGATCTCCCGAAGTGTATCACTTCACACTTATCTGGGTTGAACTCCATCTGCCACTTCTCAGCCCAGGTCTGCATTCTATCAATATTCTGTTGTAATCTTCAGCAACCTTCTACACTATCCACAACACCACCAACCTTTGTATCATCAACAAACTTACTAACTCATCCTTCCACATCCTCATCCAAGTAATTTATAACAATCACAGAGTCTGCTGAAATTGGTGTCACAGGTAGACAGGGTAGTGAAGAAGGCGCTTGGCACCCTGGCCTTCATCAGTCAGGGCACTGAGTGTAGAAGTTGGGATGTTATGTTGCAGTTGTACTTGACATTGGTGAGGCCACACTTGGAGTATTAAGCGTAGTTTTGGTCACTCTGTTATAGGAGAGATCATTAATCTGGAAAGAGTGCAGAGAAGATTTACGAGAATGTTGCCAGAACTCAAGGGCCTGAGTTACAGGGAGAGGTTGGGCAGGTTGGGACATAGAAGACTGAGGGCTGACCTTATAGAGGTGTATAAAATCATGAGGGGGATAGAGGTGAATGCACACAGTTTTTTTTCCCCAGGGAAAGAAACCAGAGGGCATAGGTTTAAGGTTAGAGGAGAAAGAGGGTGGTGTGTATATGGAATGAGCTGCCAGAATGGAGATAGAAGGAACTCTGGACTGGAGCTTAATGGCTATTTCCCCTCTATCTTTCAGTCCAGATGAAGGGTCTCAACCTGAAACATCGACTATCCATTTCCCTCCACGGATGCTGCCTGACCCGCTGAGCTCCTCCAGCATCTTGTGTGTTGCTCCAGGTTCCAGCATCTGCAGTCTCTTGTGTCTCCATAAATTAACAAAAACTTAAATTAACATAAATTATGCATAACTTTCACTCAGAGGGAAGTGAACCTGTTGAATTCTCTACCAGAAGACAATGGAGTCCAAGTTCTTGAATATACTAAAGAAAGAGATGGATAGATTTCTGGACACAAGGAGCACAGGGAGAGGGTGAGAATACGATAATGAGCTAGAAGATCAATGGTGATCGTAACCAGAATCAGGTTTATTCTCACTGACACACGATGTGAAATTTGTTGTTTTGCGGCAGCAGTACAGTGCAAGACGTAGAAATCTAGAAATTACAAAATTAAATAAATTGTGCAAAAAAAAGAGGAATAACGAGGTCGTGTTCATGGGTTCATGGACCATTCAGAAATCTGATGGCGGAGGGGATGAAGCTGTTCCTGAATCATTGAGTGTGGGTCTTCAGGCTCCTGTACCTCCTCCCTGATGGTAGTTATGAGAAGAGGGCATGTCCCGGATGCTTTGAGGGTCCTTAATGATGGATCCCATCTTCTTGAGGCATAGCCTCTTGAAGATGTCCTCGATGGTGGGGAGGGTTGTGACAGTGATGGAGTTGGCTGTCTACAACTCTCTGCAGCCTCTTTCGATCCTGAACATTGGAGCCTCCATACCAGGCGGTGATGCAACCAGTCAGAATGCTCTCCACCGTACATCCATAGAAATTGGTAAGTCTTTTGCTATATACCAAATCTCCTCAAACTCCTAATGAAGAGAGTGACTGGCGTGCCTTCTTCATGACTGCATCAATGTGTTGGGCCCAGGATAGGTCCTCTGAGATGCTGATGCCCAGGAACTTGAAGCTGCTCACCCTTGCCACCATGTCCCCTCAATGAGGACTGGTGTGTGTTCTCCCGACTTCCCTTCCTGAAATCCACAATCAGTTCCTTGGTCTTGCTGATATTGAGCGCAAAATCGTAGTTGTGACACCACTCAACCTGCAGATCTATCTCACTCCTCTAAGCCTCCTACTCACTCCTTGTATAGTGGAGTGAACTTGCAGGGCCTGCTTCTGCTCCTTTCTTCTGTTCCAGTATTTCTTTTGATAATAGGTCTGAGAGGAGGAGAGATTTCTTCAGGTGATATGCTGTAACCCTCTGCAGAATTCTCTACACTACGTGACTCTGATTGCTCAGTTACTGAGTATCCTCAAGGTTGAGATCAATGATTATTCAGACACATAGTGGAGAAGGGGATCAGGTGGGAAAGTTGTCTCGAGACACAGATCAGCTGTAATCTCACTGAATAGTGCAGCAGGCCAAAAAGCTGCAGGACCATTTCTGTCTTATTTCTTATGATGCCGATACAGAAAATATCAAGAGCACAGAAATAGCTGATTTCTGCCTCTTATTACATGTTTAAATGACATTTCACTACACACTTCAAAATGCACTGCATTAACATCTGTGTTAAAGTAATGGAACATCACTAAGATGTGTTAAGCATTGATCTGCTGATATGACTAACAGTAATTTTGTCTGATAACTTAAGTACTTTGACCATGCTTTCACATTAGACATTCCATGTAGAATGTTGTCAGCAAACAAATGATGATAAAGCAAGATGTGCTCCTGTGTTCAACTTATTTTTCAATTGTTAATTTTCAGTCTTCTACTGTACACACTAGGAAAGAAAATTAATGGCTTTGTTGTTCTTATGCTAACCCTAAAATTTCTATCACTGTGCTTGAGCTGAAAGTTATCCCCAGGAGAAGCAAAACTTTTACCAACTATCAATAGATTAATTTAGGGGAAATAACTCTGTGTGTGTGTGTGGGGGGGGGGGGGAGCGGGTGGAATGTAGGGGGATGTTCCTCTATGACTTAAAAAAACACTAATTACAGACTTTGAAAAGTTGGAATATATTAAAAGATATACATTTTAAATTAATGCTAATTGCATTTAACTTGCTTGCACAGATTAGATTGCAAAATAGTCAATCCTCTACTTCATTTGCTTATGAAATTTGGAGGATATAGTTGTTTAGTAATCAATTGTGTTAATTAGTGTATATGTACAGATAAATAAAGTGATTTTTGATAAGTTTCCAATAATTCAAAACTTGTCAGGTCTATTTTCAAAATAAACCAAGTCTGTAAGCATATTCATTAGTTAAGGTAATTATGTTTAATTCTTTCTGACAGATAAGGGTGATTCTTCAATCGATTTTGCACCTTGGTGTAACATGCTTGTTAAACAGGTGAAACCTCATTGGTTTGATGAGGTTTATTCTAGTACAGAAATGATAGGGAACAGATGCACTTGAAGTCCCAAGAAGCAAACATAAGTGAGAAAATTGACCACAAAGACTTACTCACCAGCCTTATCTCAGTCATAACATCAACAAGTGATACTTTCACACACATTTTAGTGTCTAAAAGCCTACAACCCTTCTGAAAACCTATGAAGGATAAAGTTACAGGACCAGGAGCCATAGTTCAGGATTATCCGAGATATACAAGTTCAAATCCTAACATGGCAGCTACAAAAGTTAAATTCAAGTGATAAATAAATATTAAACTAAAATAAAGTAGTTGGTCCCAGTAATATTAACCATTAAACCACTGGATTGTTTCACTAATGTCCTTCATTCACTCAGTCTGCCCTTTTTGTGACTTCAAGCCCCACTCTGTGATGGGTTTCCTCCGGGTGCTCCGGTTTCCTCCCACATTCCAAAGACGTACGGGTTAGGAAGTTGTGGGCGTGCTACGCTGGTGCCGGAAGCGTGGTGACACTTGCGGGCTGCCCCCAGAACACTCTACGCAAAAGATGCATTTCACTGTGTGTTTTGATGTACATGTGACCAATAAAGATATTTTATCTTATTCTTAACTACCTCCCAGACTCAGAACAGGGGATGTGGAATAAATGCTGGCATTGCCAGCAACTGCCACATTTTGTGAATAAATTTTTAAAAATAAATAAATCAAACAACCAGCTGAACTTTATGGCAAAGAAAGAACTGTGGGGGGGGGGTGTTGAAAATTCTTTTCTCCAACATAGTCAGTGGAGTGTTTACATTGCTGATTAACCTTTACAATCCTAATGAAGCATTTAGTGAAGTAGCCTGAATAAACTGCTTCTTTATTGAGATTAATTCAGCTCATGATTGCAGGGCACAGGAACTCCCCCAGAACTGATTTGCCTTCACAAGCAATGATAAGCACTGAAAGAAGTCTCAGGAGGAATATTTTCTGATTTGCCCTAACGATTGCGTAGCTTGATAAAGAGGCTGTTGTTACCAGACCTGATGTTTAATCAAGGGTACAGCAACACAGTAGTCACATTACTTGCAGACCAGAGGCCCGTGGGAATAATTTTATGATGTGAGCGCAAATCCCACACTGGCAGCTCGAGAATTTAAAATGTTAGTTAAATCATGTGAAAAAGAGATTTGAGGTATTATCAGTGATGGGGACCGTGAAACTACTGCATTGGCATACAAATAAAACACTATAGGGAAGGAAGTCTGCTGTTCCTATCCATTCTGGCTGAGACCCACGGCGATATAGATGAGTTTTGAATGCTGTCTTATGAGGATAGCTTGAGTGAGCTAGGGCTTTTCTTTTTGGAGAGAGGGAGGATGAGAGGTGACTTGATGCCACCTTGGCATCAATCAAGAACTTCAAAACCCACAAAACCAGAGTCGAAGCAAGTTGTCGTCAATCCCACGAGGAACAGATTATGAAGAAGATACTCTGCTGCTCTCCTGGCTATGTTTCTGTGCTCTTAGCCATGGCAATCAGTGCAGACATTATTGGTATTGGTTTATTGTTGTCACTTGTACTGAGGTACAATGAAAAACTTGTCTTGCATACCATTCGTACAGATCAGTTCATTACACAGTGCATTGAGGTAGTGGAGGGTAAAAATAATAACAGAATACAGAGTAGAGTGTCACAGCTTCAGGGAAGTGCATTGCAGGTCGACAATGAGGTGCAAGGTCAAACAAGGTAGATTGTGAGGTCAAGAGTCCATCTCATCGTACAGTTTTATCACCATGGGATAGAAGCTGTCCTTGAGCCTGGTGGTATGTGCTCTCAGGCTCCTGTATCTTCTGCCTGATGGGAGAGGAGAGAAGAGAGAATGACCTGGGTAGGTGGGGTCTTTGATGATGCTGGCTGCTTCACCAAGGCAGTGAGAGATAACTGCAGTGATACTAATTTACTGTGCTCACCCTCCTGGCCAATGCTGCAGACTGAAAGCTGCGTTCAGGAGTAATTGAGCCTTTAACAACAAAGCAAATGATAATTACAACCGAACAATAACTCTGTCTATGAAAAAAACCCTCAGAAAAAAAATATTTAAAAGAAATCATATTCCTTTTATGTTATTCCCTTAATCCCAAATGTATGAAACAATAGAATCACGGAAGAGTTATGACACAGAATGAAACCATTCATGCAGCTACTGAGTTATACAGCATGGATCAGGCCCTTTGGCCCAACTCGTCCATGCTGACCAAATGTCTATCTGAGCAAGTCCCACTGACGTTTGGCCCACATCCTTCTAAACATTTTTCTATCCATGTACCTGTCCAAATGTCTTTTAAATGCCATGTACCTGTCTTTTAAACATTGTAATTGTACCCGGCTCTATATCGGTGAGACCCGTCGCAGATTGGGTGACCGCTTCGTCGAGCACCTTCGCTCTGTCCACCGCAACAGCCAGGACCTCCCGGTGACCATCCACTTCAATTCCACATCCAACTCCCACACTGACATGTCTATCCACGGCCTCCTGTACTGCCACGTTGAGGTCAGGCGCAGGTTGGAGGAACAACACCTCATATTCCGCCTTAGGTGTCTCCAACCTGATGGCCTCAACACCAATTTCTCTATCTTCTGGTAACTCCATCTCTTCTTTTCCTTCCCCCCCCCCCCCCCCCCCGTGTCTTCCCTTATTCCTGTGGCTCCCTTCTCTCACCTTGATGATCTGCCCATCTCCTCTCGTCCCCTCCCCTCCCCCATCCTTTATTCCATGGTCCTCTGCCCTCTCCTACTGGACTCGTCCCTCTTCAGCCCTTTACCTCTTCTACCAATCACCTCTCGGCCTATTACATCTTCTCCCCCTCCCCCACCCACCTCCCTTCCCCCTCTCACCTGGACTCGCCTATCACCTGAACTCATCTGTCCCCTGCCTGTGTGTATTCCTCCCCCTCCCCCCACCTTCTTACTCTGGCTTCTGCCCTCTTCCTTTCCAGTCCTGATGAAGGATCTCAGCCTGACCCGTCGACTGTTTATTTCCCTCCATAGATGCTGCCTGACCTGCTGAGTTCCTCCAGCACTTTTTGAACATTGCTCCAGATTCCAGCATCTGCAGAATTTTTTGTGTCTACAGCTTCCTCTGGCAGCTCGTTCCATACACCCACCCCTCTCTGTGTGAAGAAGTTTCCTCTCATGTCCCTTTTAAATCTTTCCCCTTTCAACTTAAATCTATGTCCTCTGGTTTTAGACTCTCCTGCCGTGGGAAACAAAACTGTGACCATTCTACTTACCTATGCCCTTTGTGATTTTATAAACCTTTATAAGGTTACCCCTCAGCCTCCTACACTCCAGGGAAAAAAACTCCCAGCCTACCCGGTTCCTTCTCGTAAATCATACCATTCAGTTTGTGTTGGCTCAGAATAGAGCAATCCCATCCCCCCACTCTTTATCCCAGCCCTCAGCTAACTATCCATCACAGCCAATGATAGAGGAACGTAAAAGGCTCTTGGACAGGCACATGAATGCGCAGAGGATGGAGGGATATGGACATTGTGTAGGCAGAAGGGATTACTTTAGTTAGGCATTTAATTACCAGTTTAATTAAATAATCTTAGCCAGCATAATCAAAGACCCAACCCACCTGCCCGTCTTCTGTGCTTACGTGCACGCGTGGGTGTGTTTAGAGAGGGAGCACACGGTTTCCGCGGGCACCCTAGCTGAGTTCCACGCTCGGTGGGCCCCTCGGGATCGCCTGTGTCGTGGACGGTACAAACACGATTCTTATTTGAAGTGTTACGTGTAGCGTTAATGGGTGTAGTGTTGTGTGTGTGTTTTGTTAGTATTAGTTTGCATTCTCTACTGTAGTTCTGTCGTTGTTTAGTTTCTTCTTTTCTGTATTAGATGTAGTGTATTGACACTGGTTGTCTCTTTGTAGTGCTTTTAGCGAATAAATGTTTATATAAATAAAAAAAAGACCCCACCCACCAGGATCATTCTCTCTTCTCTCCTCTTCCATCAGGTAGAAGATACAGGAGCCTGAGGGCACGTACCACCAGACTTAAGGACAGCTTCTATCCCACTGTGATAAGACGAATCAACTGTTTCCTTATACGATGAGATGGACTCTGACCTCATGATCTACCTTGTTGTGACCTTGCACTTTATTGCACTGTACTTTCTCTGTAGCTGTGACACTTTACTCTGTACTGTTATTGTTTTTACCTGTACTACATCAATGCACTCTGTACTAACACAATGTAACTGCACTGTGTAATGAATTGACCTGTACGATCGCTATGCAAGACAAGTTTTTCACTGTACCTCGGTACAAGTGACAATAATAAACCAATACCAATACCAATAATTAGTTTGGCACAACATCGTAGGCCGAAGCTCCTGTTCCTGTGCTGTAGTGTTCCACGTTCTATGTATTTCAAAAGACCTGATTAACTCAATTTCCACCCTACATACAGGTGGTGAATACCAGGTTATCACCAATGTCTGTCAGTGTCTGCACAAGATCTTCCCAAATTTGTTGTTTTCTCTTTTAAATCTGTCCTGCACCATCCACACCCATCACGTCCCCATTCCTCTGCTCAAGGAAACAGCTTCCTTCTATTTACACCATCTAAACCCATCAATCTTATATCCCTCTAACAAACTTCTTCTCAGCTTCTTTGATCCCAGATCAATGCGTGTGCCCCAATCTTTATTTCATTTCCCATGCATTTACTTTCCTACTTTCTAAACTCCTAGTTTACCATTTGCAGGTCTTCACTCTGATTAGCCAAAGAGTCTCCTTAGAGCTTTCTCTTGCTCACCACACTGGTCGATTCTGCACAGGATTTGGGGTGGGATTAGAGGGAATATCTGCTGAAAACCTACGGACAACTGTGCACAAAGTGAACAGCAGAAACAGAGTCTAAGCCATTGTTAGGTAGGTTGCTGGCTCAGGATCAAATCAAAGTCAAAGTCAAGTCAAAGTCGAGTTTATTGTCATCTGCACAATGTGTGCACAGGTGCAATGAAAAACTTACTTGCAGCAGCATCACAGGCACGTGGCACCAGAGAAGCAGCATTCACAAATAATGTAAATTAAACATAAATTATACACAATTTTTGCAAGAAAGAACAAAATTAGAACAAAAAAAAAGTCCATTTTAGTGCAAAGTGATCACAGTTGTCACGGTGTTGCTAAACTGTAGTGATTAGGGTTGTGCAGGTTGGTTCAAGAACCGAATGGTTGAAGGGAAGTAGCTGTTCCTGAACCTGGTGGTGTGGGACTTCAGGCTTCTGTACCTCCTGCCCGATGGTAGCTGCGAGAAGAGGGCACGGCCCGGATGGCGGGGATCTTTCATGGTGGATGTCATTCATTATTTCATTAGCTGTTGAGACTTTACCATTTTCTATAATGTTTTCTTCCCCCCTCTATTGAGACAAAAGATAGTTAAGTTTTTATTGGGCTATTTGCTGTCTGCTACCTTACAAAGACAGCCAGTTAGAATCCATTGCTCAACTTAAGAAAAATATTTTTATTTGTAGTGTACAAAATTGCTGTATCTGCGGCATATTAGTCTGCTAACATTGACCTATTTGAATTCAATGTTAATTTTCAGATCTGTGGCTTCCTATTGGCTTCTACCTAACACTGTCACCTTGATGACTATTTTATAGAATCTCACATCCTCTGAGATCCCTTCTTCAATTGCTAGTGTTACATCAATTAGTGGGTTCTGCAGCAGCAGTCTCAACCCAACAGACTTGACTGCTTGTCCAAGATACCTTTACTCTCATGTTTATTGCAACGCTATTGGCCAACGGCAGTGGCGACAAGACAGCATCCTTGACATTGTGAAGATCACAGAACTGCCAACACTGAAAATAAGATAAGATAAGATATCTTTATTAGTCACATGTACATCAAAACACACAGTGAAATGCATCTTTTTGTGTAGAGTGTTCTGGGGGGCAGCCCGCAAGTGTCGCCACGCTTCTGGCGCCAAGGTAGCACGCCCCCAACTTCCTAACCTGTACGTCTTTGGAATGTGGGAGGGAAACCGGAGCACCCGGAGGAAACCCACGCAGACACGGGGAGAACGTACAAACTCCTTACAGACATCGGCCAGAATTGAACCTGGGTTGCTGGAGCTGTAAAGCGTTATGTTAACCGCTACACTACTGTGCCTGCTAATGAAAACAGAAAGTTGGCAGATCAGGCAGTATCAGTGGAATCTGTGGAATGAGGAACAGTGTTAATGCTTCAGGATGAAGTCCCCTCATCAGAAAGTGAGAAAACAAGTTAGTGAATTTGATACTGAGTCTCATATTCCACAACTTCAGATCACTTGCTTTCCCTATTTGTACCAGAACTAGCCAGTCCTGCTGAAGTAATAATAACTCAATTTTTCTCTCTCCACAGACACTGCCCGATCTGCTGGTCATTTCCAGTGCTTTCCTTTGATTTCAGATTTCAGCAACAGCTTTAACACGTTCCTCTATTTGTTCCTTCACTCTTAAACATCCCTCATTATTAACCAGACAGTTGTGTAAACATTGGAATCATCTGGACAATCTTGCCTCATTCTATCAGAATATTTGCTTTGTCCCATCCTTCCCCATCCTCTCTGCAACTTACAACTAACGCGTTTGCTGAATTTTCCCAGTCTTTGATTTTGCCAGACCCGCTGGGTGTTTCCAGCATTTTATAATCTTGACAATTTTAGTCCATTTTTCCCCATACCTTTGGGTCAATGATTTCAGGCAAACCGTGTGGGTCAGAGATTTGACTGCAATCTAACTTTACAAACTAGGGTTTGAAGTTGTTGGGTACAATTGTAAGCATTACCTTAAATAGAGTAGGATCAGGAGAGGAATGGAAACAGTCATGTTAATATGTGAAAATGAAATTTAAGCAACAAATGTTTTTCATGCATTTCACAATTTGCAATTTATAGATATGAAAATTGTGCACCTTTTTTGTAAATATAAATTTTACCCTAATTTATAGTTTTTAAAAAAAAATTCTCTAGCACATTTCCTCCAAAAAAGAGAAGTTTTCTGGGTCAGTTATGTTGAGTTAAATCTCCGAGAGTTCCTTGTTTCTTTCCTCTTAGTCTCTGCTGATGGCCGCAATCATCATGGGAGGAACGAAAGGTGAAAATCCACCTCCTACCCACTTCCCAACCCATAAGCAATCTTCATATCACACCCCAATTTTCTAAACACTCATTTTAGGAATTATCCACTTCAGTAGCGACTACAAGATGAAAATGAGGCAAGTTCATCCAGGTCTACAATGCAAAACAGTATTTAGTCACACCATGTACCAACGCATTGCCCAATAAATGTCACAAGGTTTTGTTTTACTCCTATTACCCTGAAGTTTACTCAATGCGCGAAAAGGAATTTCTTGGCATTGGTCCAAACTTTGCATTTCATTCAAGTGTTCCATAAGACCATGGGATATATGAGCAGAGTTAGGCCATTCCATCCACCGAGTCTGCTGATTTTTTTTCCTTAACCCCATTCTCCCTCCTTCTCCCCGTAACCCTTAACTCCCTTGCTAATCAAGAACCTATCAATCTCTGCCTTAAGTACACCCAGTGACTTGGCCTCCACAGCCCTCCATGGTAACAAATTCCACAGATTCACCACCGTCTGGATGAAGCAATTCCTTCCAGTTCTAAAGGGACGTCCCTTTATTCTGAGGCTGTGCCCTCGGATCCTAGACTCTCCTAATGGAAACATCCTCTCCACGTCCACTCTATCCAGGCCTTTCACTGTCTGGTAGGTTTCAATGAGATCCCTCTTCATCCTTCTGAACTCCATCGAGTACAGGTCCAGGGCCATCAAACGCTCCTCATATGTTATAGAGTCAATAAGAGAAAATTGGTAAATTAGTTTATTATTATCACATGTACTGAGGTACAGTGAAAAACTATTTTGCATGTCATCTAGACAGATCCTTTCATCTCATCAGTACATGGTAGGCATCATAGTCAGTACATCATGGCAGGCATGGTAGTGTAGCGGTTAACGTAACACTTTACAGTGCCAGTGACCCAGGTTCAATTCCCGCCACTGTCTGTAAGGAGTTTGTACGTTCTCCCCGTGTCTGCGTGGGTTTCCTCCGGGTGCTCCGGTTTCCTCCCACATTCCAAAGACGTACAGGTTAGGAAGTTGTGGGCATGCTATGTTGGCGCCGGAAGCATAGCCACACTTGTGGGCTGCCCCCAGAACACTCCACGCAAAAGATGTATTTCACTGTGTGTTTCGATGTACATGTGACTAATAAAGTTATCTCATCCTATCTTATCTACATTGAGGTAGTACAAGGGAAAAGCAATAACAGAATACAGAATAAATTGTTACAGTTACAGAGGAAGTGCAGTGCAGGCAGACAATAAGGTGCAAGGCTAATACAAGGTAGATGTTGAGGTCATGAATCCATCTTATTGTACAAGTGGTCCGTTCAGTCATCTTATAACAGCAGGACCATCGAGTCATAGAGAGATTCAACACAGAAGCAAGTCCTTAGGTCCAATAAGTGCACTGATCATTAACCATCCATTTACATCAATCCTACATTAATTCCATTGTTTTTATTTTCCCCACATTCTCATCAATTCCTCCCCGATTTCACCACCCACCCACACATTAGGGGTGACTTACAGCGGCCAAATAACCCACCAACCCTCACCTCTTTACAACGTGGGTGGAAATCCATGCGGTCACAGGGGGAATGTGCAAACTCCATGCAGGCAACACCCGAGGTCAGGATTGAACCTTGGTCTCTGGAGCTGGGAGGCAGCGTCTGTACCAGCTGTACCACTGTGTCACCACCTGCTCCTCTGCTCCTTTCCCCAGCTGTCGTTCTTCAACTTTAAGTAGTTTAGGTTTATCTTTCCGTTCTGGCTAATTTCTGTATGAAAAGAAGAAAGTGATACCTTTGTTACTTTTACACAAAAAAAACCACGTTGCCCAGCTATAAGTTGACCTTCTGAACCTCCTCTGCATCATCTCTGGATTTTGATCATCACCATGTGTTGTGAAGATCAACTCACTGATGTGGGTCCCACTTGAACAAATCGGCTGTGTGTGTATCAGTGGGCTGCTGGTGTCATTGTCGGTTTTGTAGACATACATAAAGTGATCAATGACCAGCAACCAAGATTTCATAGCAACAACATAATTATAGCAACATTGACTGGAGATGCATATGGGACCCAGGTATAGTGCAAATTATTGAATAATCACTTGAGCTATCTCTGACCTTCAGGGTGTTTGCTCCAGAAGGGCAACGTAACATTGCTGATGGTTCCTCGGAGGTCTTGTCCCCTCTACAGTGAAATCCAACGATACAGCACACTTGGGACTGAAGCAACACACAAAACAATGGCGAAGCTCTGTGGGTCAGGCAGAATCAATGGAGGGAAATGGACAGTTGACGTTTCAGGTCGAGACCCTTCATCTGGACTGCATCTCATGTGTCTACGCTCTTGGGACCTTAGATGTGCCAGACAGCAGGTTTTCCAGATTATTGGATGTTACTCTACTAACACCCAAAAAAACACCTTCCACAGCCTCTACCAGCTAGGACAACTTTAGCACAGGAATACCTACCACCTCGAAGTTGCCCTCCAAGCCACACACCATCCCGACTTGGAAACATATCGCTGTTCCTTCACTGTCACTAGGACAAAATCCTGGAACTCCCTCCCTAACAGCACTGTGGGTGCACCCTCACCTCAAGGACTGTAGCAGTTCAAGAAGGCAGCTCACCACCACCTTCTCAAGGGCAACTGGAGATGGCCAATTAAATGCTGGCTCAGCCTGTGAAGTCCACATCCCTTGAATAAGTATATAAAAGAACATTTTCTTTCCATGTTACACAGTCATATAATTTTTCCAGTGAAGCCAGGTAGTTTAAGGGGAGCAGGAAACACACAAACAACCTGGATCCCAGTTCTTGTTACAAACCTCCCACATTCCTGACCCCAGTATTCCAGATCCCAATCTTGGCTCTGGCTCTACATCCAGCCCACTGTCCAGACACCAATTCCATTGTACACTGGATCTTTGCGTCTGGCTGCATGTTCTCCTTGCACTCCAGAGTCCTGCTCACATTCCAGACTAATGGTGAAACATCAGGATTTCTGAACAATTGGATAACAGATCATCAAAGTTGATCCTTTCCAGATGCATCACAGCTTGGTATGGCAACTGCTCTGAACAAGACCACAAGAAATTGCAGGGAGTTGTGGACACAGCCCAGTCTGACACTGCCTCCCCTCCATTGACTTTGTCTACACTTCTTGCTTACTCAGTAAAGCAGCCAACATAATCAAGGACCCCTCCCACCCTGGTCATTCTCCCTTCGTCCCTCTCCCATGGATAGAAGATGCAAAAGCTTGATAGCATGTACCACCCAGGGTCAAGGACAGTTATCGGACACTTTAATGGACATCTCATACGCTAAAAGGTGAACTCTTGATTTCCCAATCTACCTCGTTGTGGCCTTTGCACTTTATTTGTCCATCTGCACTGCACTTTCTCTGTAACTGTAACATTATAGTTTTCATTCTGTTTTCCTTTTTACTACTTCAAAATACTTATGTGTGGAATGATCTGTCTTGAAGGCAAGCAAACAAAAGCTTTTCACTGTATCTCAGTACATCTGACTATAAAAAAACCAATACCAATACCAATTCCGTATTTAGTATCTTGAATAATGGTCAACCGTTCTCATAGGGGTTGGGGACATTAATTGGCACATTAGGAGGCCATCTGAAGATACAAAGAGCAACTGTAGTAATTGATGTTTGGACTAGTACCAGACCAAGTAGATGCCAACTTCATGTTGGGCAAGGTCCTTCAGAACAGGAGTGTTTTGGCAAAAAAACTGCAATTCTATCAGCCAGAAATGAAGTTGGACCAGATACCTACTTGAACCAAACCAAATAGTTATGTGGCTTCAGGAGTAGATTATCCCCCAACTCCCTGAAGTCTTTCCAGTGTCAACAAGACAAGGTCAGGAGCATTTTGGAAGATTCTCCAGTTGCCTTATCAGGAGACCACAGTCAATGCAGCTCTGCTCTCTCTATGCTCACGACTGTGTGGCCAAACACCGCTCAAACACCACCAATAAATTCATTGATGACACCACTGCTGTTGGCAGAATCTCAGATGGTGACAAGGAGCGGCACAGGAGTGAGATAGATCGGCTGGTTGAGTGGCGTTGCAACTTGCACTCAGTTTCAGCAAGACCAGGGAACTGATTGTGGACTTCAGGAAGGGGAAGTCGGGAGAACACACACCAGTCCTCATTGAGGGGTCAGCGGTGGAAAGGGTGAGCAGCTTCAAGTTCCTGGGTGTCAACATCTCAGAGGATCTATCCTGGGCCCAACACATTGATGCAATCATGAAGAAGGCACACCAGTGGCTCTACTTCACTAAGAGCTTGAGGAGATTTGGTATGTCACTGAAGATTCTTACAAATTTCTATAGATGTATGGTGGAGAGAATTCTGACTGGTTGCGTCACAGCCTGGTATGGAGGCTCCAATGCACAGGATCACTAGAGGCTGCAGAAGGTTGTAGACTCAGCCAGCTCCATCATGGGCACAACCCTCCCCACCATCAAGGAAATCTTCAACAGGCAGTGCCTCAAGAAGGCAGCATCCATCATTAAGGATCCTCACTATCCAGGACATGCCCTCTTCTCGGTACTACCATCGGGGAGGAGGTACAGGAGCCTGAAGACCCACACTCAACGATTCAGGAACAGGTCCTTCACCTCCGCCATCAGATTTCTGAACGGTCCATGCACCCATGAACACTACCTCGTCATTCCTTCTTTTTGGCACTATTTTTGCAATTTATAGTAATTTTATATCTTTTGCACTGCACTGCTGCCACAAAACAACAAAGTTCACAACATATAAGTCAGTGACAATAAATCTGATTCCGATTCTGCCTAGATAAGTGTTATTCCAATAATACTCGAAAAGCTCAATACTATTCAGAACAAACAGTCCACTTGATTTGTCTGCCAACCACCACACTAAATATTACTTCCCTCACCATTGGTGCATTGTGGCTGTACCATCCATGTACAGGTACTGCAGTTAATCCCCATGGTTGTCCTATTCTGATCCATGACCTCTACCACCAAGATGGATAAAGGCAGAAGGGACAAGGGAACACTACCACCTCCAAGTAGCACACCATTCTGATTTGGAAATATATTGCCGCCCTTTCATTGTTGTTGGATCTGAACCCTGGAACTCCCTACCCAACAGCACTGTGGGAGCACTTTCACCAGAGGGACAGCGGTGGTTCCAGAAAGAGGCTCCCCACCACCTTCTTAAGGCAAGCAGGAAGGGCAGGCGTGGTAGTGTAGGGCAGGCACAGTAGTGTAGCGGTTAGCGTAACGCTATTACAGCGCCAGCGACCCGGGTTCAATTCCTGCCGCTGTCTGTAAGGAGTTTGTACATTCTCCCCGTGTCTGCGTGGGTTTCCTCCGGGTGCTCCGGTTTCCTCCCACATTCCAAAGACGTACGGGTTAGGAAGTTGTGGGCATGCTACGTTGGCGCCGGAAGCGTGGCGACACTTGCGGGCTGCCCCCAGAACATTCTGTGCAAAGCTGCATTTCACTGTGTGTTTCGATGTACATGTGACTAATAAAGATCTTATCTTAAAAACTGCTGGTGGTGCCAGCAGTGCCCATGTTATCTGTGTGAATAAAAAAGGGAGGTGGTACCAAAGGTACATATGGGTACAGATCAGCTGGGTTGTGGATGGAGGAACGCCTGCTTGAATCACACCCTCAGAACATCTGGTGCTGCATGGGGAAACGATGTCATCAATGCGGCAACTGCACTAGCAACATTGGTGCAAATTGCAGCTGGAATCCTCTGCTCAAATTTCTTGATGGCTTGATTAGATATAGACACTATTCCGTTTGCATTTTATTCTGTAAAACAAACTATGTACATCAGTGTACCGTGAAAAAATCCAGCACCATGATATCAACCTTCTAGATTCACCATTTTTCACATCAGAAGGCAAATTCCAAAAGCAGTTCTGTTTATATTGGGAAAACTAAGAAATCTGACTTGTAGTAGTGAGATTACAAATTGTAATGGGTCATGTCCAGTAATGGATCAAACGGTCCGTTTCTATGTCAGAGAGTCAGACAGCATGGAAACAGGCCCTTCGGCCCAACTCGTCCATGCCGACCAAGTTGCACATTGAAGCCAGTCCCATTTGCCTGCATTTGACACATATCCCTTTAAACTTTTCCTATCCATGTACCTGTCCAAATATCTTAAATGTTGTTATTGTACCTGCCTCAACCACTTCGTCTGGCAGCTGCTTCCATACACCCACCACCTTCTATGTGAAGAAATTGCCCCTCAGGTCCCTTTTAAATCTTTCACCTCTCACCTTTAACCTATATCCTCTAGTTTTTGGTTTCCTTTCCCTGAAATGCATTATCCTGGCGAACCTCTACAGCACCTTCTCTAGTGCAATCACATCCTCCCTATAGTGTGGCAACTAGAACTCTGACAGAGATCCAGCTATAGCCTAACTATCATTTTATATAGTTTATCCGTGAATTACTATGAGATGGAGGTAAAACTGAGAGGCATTCTGAACCATCTGACAGGGATGGTAGGAGTTAGCCACTTTCCTTTGGTCCAGAGTCCCACATATGGGCTCTTTGCATGAAGAAGTTGCCCCTCACGTCCCTTTTAAATCTTACCCCCTCATCTTAAACCTATGCCTTCTAGTTTTCGGTTCCCTTTCCCAGGGAAAAAGACTGCATGCATTGACCATATCTCTGCCCCTTATGATTTTATACACCTCTATAAGGTCACCCCTCAGTCTCCTACATGCCAAGGAATAAAGTCCGACCCTATCCAATGTCTCCCTTTCACTCAGGCCCTCGAGTACTAGCAACATTCTCGTAAAGCTTATTTGCATTCTTTTCTGGCTGAATGGTGTCTTTCCTATAACAGGGTGACCAAAACTGTACACAATACTCCAAGGGTGGCCTCACAAGCATCTTGTACAACTGCAACATAGCGTCCAACCAGTGTGTCAAACACCTTCTTCAGCACCCTGTTTACCTTAGATGCCACTTTCAACGAACAATGTACCTGTACTCCTAGGTTCTTCTGTTCCACAATACTCCCCACAACATTTACATATATTACTTCTCTTTATTACTGTTAATATAAGGATGCAAGGCTGGGAACTGGCTCCAATCATAACTTGCTGAAAGTAATGACAATCCCCCAAAGTGTACTCAAAGTAAGTTAAAGAATGACAGCCAACGTCTATCAGAAACAGGCTGGTAAGTGATGAATGCCAGCTTACTTATTACTCAGTTCCTGAGAGATTTACACTAAAAGTCAGGGCAAGATTGTGATTCAGTATGCATTTGAAGAATATTTTTCAAAAGTCAATAAAAACGTACATGCGAAAAAAAAGGCCTTAAAATGTTCTGCCAATATTTCTTTCATTTAAACAGTTTATAAACTAACATAAGTGTAATGAAGAAGGGATATGGTATGCTTGCTTTCATAGGCCGAGGCATTGAGTATAAGAGTTGGGACATCAAATTGCAGCTGTACAAAACATTTATCAGGCCGCACTTGGAGTAGTGTGTACGGTTGTGGTCATCACACTACAGGAAGAATGTGGTAGCACCAGAAAGAGTGCAAAAGAGATTCACCAGCATATTGCCAGGAATGGAGTGCTGTACTTTCCCAGGGCGCCAATGCTCAAAACAAGAGGACATGGCTTTAAGGTATTGGGTGGGAAGTTCAAGGGTGATGTCAGAGGGAGGTTTTTCACCCAGAGAGTGGTTGGTGCATGGAATGCACTGTCTGGGATGGTGGTGGAGGCTGATACATTGGATAAGTTCAAGAGATTGTTAGATAAGAATATGGAGGAATTTAAGTTAGAGGGATATGTGGGAGGAAGGGGTTAGATGGTCATAGGTGTGGTTTGAAGGGCTGCACAACATGGTGGGCCGAAGGGCCTGTAATGTGCCGTATTGCTCTATGGTTCTCTGGTTCTAGTTATCAGGAGGTGTTTGGATAGGTTGGGTTTGTTCTCAACTGGCGTGTAAGAGGCTGAGGGATGACCTTATAGAAGTTTATAAGATTATGAGGGGCATAGACACTCACCAACTTTTATTGATGCACCATAGAAAGCATCCTATCTGGATGTATCACGGCTTGGTACGGCAGCTGTTCAGCCCAGTACCGCAAGAAACTGCAGAGAGTTGTGGACACAGCCCAGCACATCACGGAAACCAGCCTCCCCTCCATGGACTCTATACTTCTGTACGTCTCGCTGCCTTGGTGAAGCAGCCAACATAATCAAAGACCGCACTCACCTGGGTCATTCTCTCTTCTCCCGTCTCCCATCAGGCAGAAGATACAGGAGCTTGAAGGCACATACCATCAGCCTCAAGGACAGCTTCTATTCCACTGTGATAAGACTATTGACAGTTCCCTTATATGATGAGGTGGACTCTTGACCTCACAATCTACCTTGTTATGACCTTGCACCTTATTGTCTACCTGCACTGCAGTTCCTCTGTAGCTGTGACACTTCACTCTGTATTCTGTTATTGTTTTACCTTGTACTACCTCAATGCACTGTGCAATGAATTGACCTGTACGATCGGTATGCAAGACAAGTTTTTCACTGTACCTCGGTACAAGTGACAATAATAAACCAATACCAATAGTCTTTTTCCCAGGGTAGTGGAGTCTACAATTAGAGGGCATAGGTTTAAGGTGAGAGAGGAAGAAATTTAAAGATCTGAGGGGTACGTTTGTCATACAGAAGGCAATGGTTATATGGAATGAACTGTCAGAAGAGGTGATGGAGGAAGATACAATTACAATGTTTAAACGGCATTTGGACAAGTACTTGGATCGGAGAGGTAAAGAGGGATATGGGCCTATTGCAGCCAAATGGGACCAGCATAGATAGGGCTGGGCTGAAAGACAGAGGGGAGTGTGCGGGTGACGGGCAGATGAGAGGGTGGAGGGGGAAGAAACAGATGCGATCAAGTGACTGGGATGGGTGTAGGAGGAACTAGGAGAGAGAATATTCCGCCAGGGCAGCCTACAACCTGACGGCATGAACATCGAATTCTCCAATTTCAGGTAAACCGCTCACTCTCTGTCCATTTTTCCTCTGCATCTGCAGTCTCTTGTACCTCCATAAGGTCGGTGTCCCTGATGCCTTTAAATTAGCTTTGGATTGTGATCAGTGAAATGAATTTCATAATAAAGTTGTAAATGAAAATGTTTATTAAAGATGCTAGAAATTTGAAATGAAAACAGAGACATTCAGCAGATTAAATTTGTTTCTCTCTCCACTGATGCTGCCTGACCTGCTGAGTTTTTCCAGCACTTTCCAATGATAAAATGTAATGTATGTTAAAGAATAAAGAATTTTTGATAACATTGGGGAAAACATTAAAGGTCTTATACTCAGTATCAAGAAAATAAGGAGCAGGAGGAGGCCACTTGGACCCTCAAGCCTTCCCCACCATTCAATATGATCATGGTGGATCTACCCCAGGCCTCAACTGCTCTTCTGTGCCAGTTCCCACAGCCCTCAATTTCCTGATCTTTCAAAAATCCGCCCACTGTATAAATATATCCACCTCCTCTTTAAATACTTCCAGTGACCCAGCCTCCACAACCCTCTAGGACAGAGAACTCCAGAGCCTTCACTGTCTTCTGTGAGAAGCTCCTCTGCATCTCAGTTGTAAGTGACCACTCCTAATCTTCTAACTCTGATTCTAAAATATGACTGCCACTTTAATGAAGCTGTTGACCCATTTACTTTAAGTGAGTTGCCTGAACAACACAAGAGGTTCTGCAGATGTTGGAATCTGGAGCAACGCACACAAAATGCTGGAGGAACTCAGCAGGTCAGGCAGCATCTGTGGAGGGAAATAAACAGTCGACATTTCAGGACTGATGAAGGGTCTCGACCTGAAATGTCAACTCCACAGATGCTGCCTGACCTGCTGAGTTCCTCCAGCATTTTGTGCGTGTTGCCTGAACAACACACTTTGTTATCACTGCACAAATCAGCCAGTAATTTGCGGCATCCATCATAAAGGACCTTCACCATCCGGGACATGCCCTCTTCTCGTTACTACCATTGGGGAGGAGGTAAAGGAGCCTGAAGACCTACACTCAGTGATTCAGGAACAGCTTCTTCACCTCTGCCATCAGATTTCTGAACAGTCCATTAACCCATGAACACTACCTCATTATTCCTCTTTTGCACTATTTATTTATTGGTGTCTTGCACTGTACTGTTGCCGCAAAACAACAAATTTCATGACGTATGTCCAATGATAATAAATCTGATTCTGATTCTGAGGAGGGGATACCCCCATTTGATTTTCGTTACTTAGATTGGCAAGCATGCCACCTTGCCCTGGACGGTCTGCTCATTTTCACGGTTGCTACATTTTACGTTTATCTTGCTACGGAAAGTTAGGTCCATTAACTATCAAGGTAACAAAATAATCATTGTTAATAACCTTTCTACACAAGAAGGTAACTATTTATAATTGGGGTGTCAATTGTGAGCAATTTTGGGCCCCGAATCTAAAGTAAGATGTGCTGGCCTTGCAGAGGTCCAGAGGGTTTTACAAGAAGGATCCCAGGAATGAAAAGGTTAACATATGAGGAGCATTTGACATCCCTGGGCCTGTACTCGATGGAGTTCAGGAGGATGAGGGGGAATCTCATTGAAACCTACCGAATACTGAAAGGGCTGGATAGAGTGGACGTGGAGAGGATGCTTCCATCAGTGGGAGAGTCTGGGATCCAAGGGCACAGCCTCAGAATAAAGGGACGTCCCTTTAGAACTGAGATGAGGAGGAATTTCTTCAGCCAGAGGGTGGTGAATCTGTGGAATTCGTTGCCACAGAGGGCTGTGGAGGCCAAGTCATTGGGTATATTTAAGGCAGAGATTGACAGGGTCTTGACTGTTAAGAGGGTTAAGGGTTATGAGGTTGAAGAAAAAGCAGCCATGATTGAATGGTGGAGCAGACTCGATGGGACAAATGGCCTAATTCTGCTCCTATATCTTATGGTCTTACGGAGTCACGTTCCTTCAGCTTGTGGATCATTTCCAAGAGATATTCAGCTATTAATTTTTAGAATAAATCTTCCTTTTTCATCCCATGTCTCCCCCCTTTCTTTCTTTTACTGTGCCTGATTTGACATTAAATTCACCCACTCTAAATCACCCTCCTCTTTAGTCCCTCAACCATTTAGTCAGAGTAAGGACATATGCTCTCACCAGTCACCAAGTCCCAGACACCCTCACTGCATCCAAATCAAATTTCATCTCCAGCAACTCTTGTGGACAAAGTTTTTTTGTTACAGCTGGATATAAATCTGGTGACGACACTAAGATAGATTGGGAAGTAAGCTTTGAAGAGGACATAAGGAGATTACAATTGGTAATTGGTTTACTATTGTCACTTGTACCGAGATACAGTGAAAAACTTTGTTTTGTATGCCATCCATACAGATCATTTCAAAATATCAGTGTATTGAGGTAGTACAAAGGGAAAAAGCAATAACAGAATGCAGAATAAAGTGTTACAGCTACAGAGAAAATGCAGTGCAGGTAGACAATAAGGTGCAAGGTCATGATGAGATAGATTGTGAGGTCAAGAGTTCACCATTATCACACTAGGGAACCGTTCAATAGTCTTATAACAGCAGATAAAAGCTGTCCTTGAGCCTGGTGGTACGTGCTTTCAGGCTTTTGTATCTTCTGCCCGATGGGAGGAGGGAAAAGAGAGAATGTGTGGGGTGGGTGAGGTCTTTGATTATGTTGGCTGCTTTCCTGAGGCAGCAAGAAGTATAGACAGAGTCCATGGAAGACCTGGAGTCCAAAGTGATAGAGATAGATTAAAGGGGTGTGCAAAGATCTGGAATGGGCAGGTTGTTCACTGAGGAAACATTGGACTGGTTGGGCTTGAACTGTGAGAGGGGACTTGATTGAAACATATAAGATCCTGAGGGACTGTGGTAGAGTGCATGTGGAGAGAACATTTTCTCTTGTGATGCGATGGACATTCACTGTCCAGGGTGAGGAAGCTTTTTGCTAAACTCAGATTATTAGCACAGCAGAAGAAACTGTTCAAGGTTCAAGATTGTTTATTGTCCATTTCTAACTAGTACTATTTAGCTATCCTCTTGAGAAACAATACAGTCCAGGCTCAGAAACCTATTGTTGACTGAACTGAGACTGCAACCTACTCAGAAGAAACAACATTGTCTATGTTAACCTAAAACTCCAGCCATCTGACCTGATCAATGCAGATGAGGTCGTTACTAGATGACTGGCAAAAAAAAAACACTAGAAGACAGTAAGGGTGGGGAGGAGTAACAGAGATGAAGATAGAGAGTCCACTCCTCAGCCTCGGCCTCAGAAGGATCTCTTCCCAGAGCCTTCTTTCTGTGACGGACAACATGTTCCTCTGTAACTCATTGGTATGATTTTCTAGTTTGTAAGAATTGTACTTGTGCTTGGAAATCCTATGTAAAGTTATAATCTCTGTTAGAATTTACTCCTCGAATAAATGTGCTCCATTTAAAATAAAATAACTGTGCTCAATCTGCTTGTTAGTTAGCCGGAAGTATCTCCTGCTTGTTTGGGAGGGAGGACTCTCCGTTCGAAATAGGTGATTATTGACAGCTAAAACCCCTTCAGAAAAGAGACTAAAGTAGTTTAGTAAATTAGTCTTTGCATTACAGATTGATATAGTATAATCTCCCTGGAGTGTGGGTACTGGTAGACACCTATAACTGTAAGACTTAAGGTTTTGGCTTAAGTTTAGGACACGAGACAGGTACACTCAATATCATCACAGTGAAAGAATCTAGAACTGTTTCTGTTTAAAAATAAGGGGTCACCTGTTTGAGACAGAGATAAGGCAAAGAAAAATTCTTTCATGGGGTCATGAATCTTTGGAACTCTCTTCTGCAGGAGAAGAGTCCAGAGGCAGAGTCTTTGAATATTTTAAAGCAGAGTTAATAGACTCGCAATAATGGGTGAGAGGTTAGTGCAGGTCAAGGGGATATGGAGTTGAGCTTACAACCTGATCAGCCACAAGTCTTATTAAACAGTGGAGCATGTTTGCAAGACCGAGTACCCTACATCCTGGTGGAGACGAGTTGCCAATCCTGCTCCTAATCTGTGTGTTTGTATGTAAAGAATACGTCCAACTGTACAGACCAGGGAGAACCATCCTTGTTGTGTGGTTAATAACTTACAGTAAATGAAAGTCAGAATCATGTTTCACAAGACAAATCCACCAACTTGAGATGCAGTGTTCTTTCACGTTCCCTGTAGACTTAACAATCAAAGTCACACAATGTCTTAGTGTGTTTTTTTTATATTGCTGAATGATGCAAATAAACAGAACACGTCACACAGTGAGAAGTCAGTACTGAAATATCACCCTCTTGCTTAATCAGAAGAGTGTTATTACAGAACATTGTTTTCAGGATAGCTGCAATTCTTACATAGATTGATTAGGTCTGACACTGTAACCTCTTCACTTTGATTGAAATATATACCTCGGAAAGCAGCCGACATAATCAAAGACAACTCCTTACCCTGGACATTCTCTCTGTCCCTCCTCCCATAGGGGCAGGGAGATACAAAAGCTTGAAAGCACATACCACCAGGTTCATAGGACAGCTTCTATCTCACCGCTATAAACTTTGAATGAACCTCTTGTACAATAAAGATGTTTTAACCTCACAATCTACCTCATTATGGTCTTTCACCTTATTGTCTACCTGCACTGCACTTTCTCTGTAACTGCAACACTATATTCCTGCATTCTGTCATTGCTTTCTGCTTGTACTACCTCGATGTACTTATATTTTGCAATTATCTGTATGGATGGCATGCAAATCAAATTTCATTGTATCTTGGTACATTTGGTACTGGTATTGGTTTATTATTGTCACTTGTACCTCGGTACAGTGAAAAACTTGTCTTGCAAACCGTTCATACAGATCAATTCATTACACAGTGCATTGAGGTAGTACAAGGTAAAACAATAACAGAATACAGAGTAGTGTCACAGCTACAGAGGAAGTGTAATTGGCAGGTAGACAATAAGGTGCAAGGTCATAACAAGGTAGATTGTGAGGTCAAGAGTCCATCTCATCATATAACATGTGACAATAGTAAACCAATTACCAATTTTTATTGTATTTAATAAAGGCTTTACCACAATAAAATACTTTTAACTTTATTTTGTTGGTTAAACACGCATAAGATTGTTTATTGCTTAAATGTGGGCATTTGTGATTTTGACAGACAGCTCTCTCTACTGCCTGAACTCATTGTGCATGGTGTCCACCTGCAAAACTGACCTGTTCTAGGCACAGAGAGCTGAGCAAACAGACCCTGCTGCTTCTGAAGGTCAATGCCAACCTCCTGTTGTGGTGCATTTTCTCCGGGTGCTCTGGTTTCCTCCCACATCCCAAAGGCAGCAGGTTGGTACATTAGGTACACAAGAGACTGCAGACATTGGAATCTGGAGCAACAAACAATCTGCTGGAGGAACTCAGTGGTTCGAGCAGCATTAACGGGCCACTACAAGTCTAGTGTACCGATGAGCGGTAGAATTGGGGTGCAGTTGAGGGGAATGCCAGAGAATAAAATTGGATTAGGCTAGGATTACTGTAAATGGATGCTTGATGATTAGTGTGCGCTGATTGGGCTGAAGAGCCTGGTCTGTGCTGTACGACTATAGCACCATGATTCTGCAAAAAACAAACTGCTTGGAGGAACTTATCGGATAAAGCAGCATCTGTGGAGGGTCCTCAAGTCCCACACCACCAGGTTCAAGAACAGCTGCTTCCCTTCGACCATTCGGTTCTTGAAACAACCTGCACAACCCTAATCACTACCTCTGTATAGCAACACTATGACCACTTTGGTCACTTTGCACTACAATGGACTTTGTTTTTTTTTGTTCTTTCTTGTATAATTTATGTTATTCTTGTGAATGCTGCTTATCTGATGCTATGTGCCTGTGATGCTGCTGCAAGTAAGTTTTTCATTGCACCTGTGCACACATGTACACATGTAAACACATGTGGAGGAACAGAGGGATCTTGGGGTCCATGTCCATAGATCCCTCAAGGTTGCCACGCAGGTCGATAGGGTTGTTAGGAAGGTGTATTGTGTGTTGGCCTTCATTAGTCGGGGTATTCAGTTCAAGATCCGCGAGGTGATGCTGCAGCTCTATAGAACTCTGGTCAGACCACACTTGGAGTATTGTGTTCAGTTCTGGTCGCCTCATTATATGAAGGATGTGGAAGCTTTAGAGAGGTTGCAGAGGAAATTTACCAGGATGCTGCCTGGATTGGAGAGCATGTCTTATGAGGATAGGTTGAGTGAGCTCAGGCTTTTCTCCTTGGAGAGGAGGATGAGAGGTGACTTGATAGAGGTGTACGAGATGATAAGAGGCATAGATCGAGTGCACAGTCAGAGACTTTTTCCCAGGGTGAAAATGGCTAACACAAGAGGGCATAATTTAAATTGATTGGAGGAAGGTATAAGGGGGATGTCAGGGGTAAGTTTTTTTACACAGAGAGTGGTGGGTGTGTGGAACGCACTGCTGGCAGAGGTTGTGGGAGCAGATACATTAGGAACATTTAAGAGATTCTTAGATAGACCTATGAATGATAGAGAAGTGGGGGGCTACGTGGGAGGGAAGGGTTGGATAGATCTTAGAGCAGGATATAATGTCAGCACAACATTGTGGGCCGAAGGGCCTGTACTGTTATATGTTCGATGTTCTACTTGTGCATATGACAATAAACTCAACTTTTCTGGGCCTTTTTCTATGATGTCACAAAATACGTGTTTAATTTCTCCGCCATTTCCTAATTCCTCAACATAATCTCTCCTGTCTCGGCGTGATAACTGCTTTCCATGTTTATTGTTTGTCTTCCATGTCCTAATGAATGCACAATGATTTATTCTGTAACATAACAGGGAATTACTGACTTAGATGTCATGAAATTTGTAGTTTTGCAACAGCAATACGGTGTAAAGATATGAAATTACTATAAATTACAAAAATAAATAAATAGTGCAAAAAGAAGGAATAACGAGGTAGTGTTCATGGACCGTTCAGAAATCTGATGGTGGAGGGGAAGAAGTTGTTCCTGAATCGTTGAGTGTGGGTCTTCAGGCTCCTGTACTTCCTCCCCAATGGTAGTAACGAGAAGAGGGCATGTCCCGGATGGTGAGGGTTCTTAGTGATGGATGCTACCTTCTTGAGGCATCGCCTCTTGAAGACGTCCTCGATCGTGGGGAGGGCTGTACCCGTGATGGAGCTGGCTGAGTCTACAACCTTCTGCAACCTCTTGCGATCCTGTTCCAATTCTGAAAGGTTTCACTCCGTAACCGTGAGCTGAGCTTCTCCAAACGTCACACGACTCTGTTCATTTTGACAAGTTTGATGAAATAACAAATCAAGTTGAAATTTAGTCAGTGTTTTTCTGATTTGCCTTTCCACATTTGTTACAACATTAACTACATGATGATTCAAGTAAATAAGATTGCGTTTGTCTTTACCAAGAGCCAGTTTCTGAAAGTCTGTGAGAAGGGAAATCAATCCAGGCTTTTTAAGAAAAATCAATGCAGGAGAATGAAAGTTAAGGAATAAAAACAGCCCTTTACCAAAGGATAAACATTGCAGCTTCATAATACAGCTTAATATCTCACATGGAGGTACCTCGTATGGTGTAAAATCAGTACATTTAACAGAGTTTATTTTGTTAAGTCTTGAACAAAACACAGCAGGCATGTTTGGAGCGGGCATGTAGTTATTTGCATCCTTTAGGTGTGTGACAGGCTGGATTTACCTTCAACATTCAGTTCACTTGAAGTCAATACGATTGATTTTCGATACTCCCAAACGTTTAGTACTTGTGCCCAAAGACGAATTTCTTCCCCTTACTCTTGCCTACAGCACCAAAAGATAATGGGATCACTGCCACTATTAAATACTCATCAAAATGCAATCAGAACGCAGTCATCAGTGCATAATCATCAATGTTCAGTGACTTAACAATCATCAAAAACTTAACAACCAATGCACAATCATCAAAGAGTCACATACATAATCAAAATGCACTGTCACCATGATGCGGTCTCTGAACCTTGGTTGAAGTGCTGAGGTTGAGAGGGTTGAGAGCTTCAAGTTCCTAGGAGTGAATATCAGCAATAGCCTCTCCTGGTCCAACCACGTAGATGCCACGGCCAAAAAAGCTCACCAGCGCCTCTACTTCCTCAAGAGGCTAAAGAAATTTGGCATGTCCCCGTCGACCCTCACCAATTTTTATCGATGCACCATAAAAAGCATCCTATCTAAAATGCATCACAGCTTGGTGTGGCAACTGCTCTGCCCGTGACCGCAAGAAACTGTAGAGAGTTGTGGGCACAGCTCAGCACATCACAGAAACCAACCTCCCCTCCATGGACTTTGTCTATATTTCTCGCTGCCTCGGTAAAGTAGCCAACATAATCAAAGACCCCACCAACCCAGATCATTCTCTCTTCTCCCCTCTCCCATCAGGCAGATATAAAAGCCTGAAAGCACGTACCACCAGGCTCAAGGACAGCTTTTATCCCATTGTTATAAGACCATTGAACGGTCCCCTAGTACAATAAGATGGGCTCTTGACCTCACAATCTACCTTGTTATGACCTTGCACCTTATCGTCTGCCTACACTGCACTTTCTCTGCGGCTGTTACTCTGCATTCTGTTATCGTTTTTACCTTGTATAACTGCAATGCACTTTGTAATGAATTGACCTGTACGATCGGCATGCAGGACAAGTTTCTCACTGTACCTCGGTACAAGTGACAATAATAAACCAATTCCAATTGAAGTCAAACTTTTTGGATATTTCAAAGAAACAGTGGCAAGCAAAATTTGACAAGTTTTTGAGGTGCTTTGAAGGAGAGTACTAAAGGAAGAGGGAGTGATGGAGAGATTCAGGGAGGAAAGTCAGAGAGACAGCCATCACTTAGAGACGAATTAAAATCAGGATTATCTGAGAGGGCGAGAGTGTAGGTATCTTGGAGTGTTATGGAAAGGTATTGTAAAGATAAGGATGAGTGAGGCTTTGAAGGTATTTGAAAGCATAGAACATAGAACAGTACAGGAACAGGCCCTTCTGCCCACTATGTCTGTGCTGACCATGATACCAAATTAAACTAATCCCATCTGCCTGTACATGGTCTATATCCCTCCATTCCCTGTACATTCATGTGCCTATCTAAAAGCCTCTTAAACACCATTATCATATCTGCTTCCACCACCACCCCTGGCAGCCACCTCTCTCTGTGTAAAAACTTGCCCCACACATCTCCCTTAAATTTTTCCCCTCTTACCTTAAAGCTATGCCCTCTAGTATTTGACATTGGAAGAGAGACTCTGATGATCTACTCTATCTATTCTTCTCATAGTTTTATAAACTATCAAATGTACCATCAGCCTCCGACGCTCCAGAGAAAACAATCCAAGTCTGTCCCACCTCTCCTTATGGTTATACTTCCTTATCCAGGCAACATCTTGGTGAAAGTAAGGGTGAGAATTTTAAAACTGAGGCCTTAGTTAAGTGCAAGTTACTGTGGAACATTGAGGACAAGAATTTTGGGTGAAAGGGAGTTGGTTTAAGTCCTGATAGCAGAATTAACTTAATTGGCATTACACAACTGGAACACAATAAAGTGGTCAATCTTACACAGAACTTTAATCACCTTTCAGTTACAATAAAGAGTCACCCAATCACCAATGGACAATCAGGCCCCAGTTGCACAATATCCAGTCTTCCAGTCCAAGGGATCGGCTGTCCATTTTGAGTGAGAGACTCTTTTAGCGGCACGGTAGCGTAGCGGTTAGCATAACACTGTTACAGCGCCAGCGACCCTGATTCAATTCCGGCCGCAGCCTGTAAGGAGTTTGTACGTTCTCCCCGTGTGTCTGCGTGGGTTTCCTCCGGGTGCTCCGGTTTCCTCCCACATTCCAAAGACATACGGGTTAGGAAGTTGTGGGCATGCTATGTTGGCACTGGAAGAGTGGCGACACTTGCGGGCTGCCCCCAGCATGTTCTCATTAATGCAAAAAAGATGCATTTCACTGTGTGTTTCGATGCACATGTGACTAATAAATAAATATCTAAACATCTAAATAGTGTGTTATCAGATGCTAAGAAGAAAATGAGATTAATGAGGTATTTCACACCTAACTCCAGCTGCTTGTCTGTGTAATTATTTTCGAATCAGACCAACTCAAATTGCACGCGGAATTCCAGAAATGCATTAATAATATCACTTCTGCACTGATGAGGGGAAAGCGAAAATACTTCCCTGAAGGGGTTGTTAAAATCACCTGAAAAAAATGTTTCCAAGTGTCTTAACCATTAAATATATGTCTCAGCCAAGGATTTTGAATGTCTTATTCAGTAAAATACAGAGACACTGTTGAATTGGGCCCTGTTCCCTGTTGGAACGATTGGTCATCTCATGCCTGACGCTCAGTTCGTCTCGGACCTCTGTATTAGAACGTGGGAGGAGCTGGAGGTCAGGTGTCAGAACATCTCACCTCCAACTCTGCTACCTGTTGTCATTGTTGCCTGAAACTCAACAGCTCTGCCCCATGAACTTATATTTTATATGTACGTATACATATAAAAGGCTTGTTTTTGTGCAGTTTTGGATATGCAAACATCTCATGCGAAATCCCTAATCTGTGGATGCTTATGCTTGCTTTAAAAAATCAAAAGGAAACTCTCTAATTTAACATTTAATGATGATAAATTGCTGTACCTTCATAAACATAACACAATAACAGGAGTTCAGTCTTGGTTTCAGTGCTCTTACCCTGGGGGGTAGCATAATTACAGAGGAGAAACACATCTGAATCTGTTCAATGAAGTCTGCTTATTAATGTTGGTCTTTTGTTGCATATTAAGCATGAAGGAGAAGACTTTCCCCTTGGCATGGATAACCCTGCGGGAGCATCCAGAGTAGGCTCTTATCATCCACCACTTTGCTTACCACTTAGGAGCAATTCTTCTCTGACCTGCCTGGACTTTTACTGATGGGAGGAAAGAAGCAGGCTATTGTTTTGGAGAACCTTATGGTATACGTAGAGATGTCTTGAGAAATGTGTTTATGATGTGCTGAACAGGCAGGCACAGTAGTGTAGCGGTCAGCGTAATGTTATAACAGCGCCAGCGACCCGGGTTCAATTCCAGCCACTGTCTGTAAGGCGTTTGTACGTTATCTCTGTGTCTGCGTGGGTTTCCTCCGGGCGCTCCGGTTTCCTCCCACATTCCAAAGACGTACGGGTTAGGAAGTTGTGGGCGTGCTATATTGGCGCCGGAAGCGTGGCGACACTTGCGGGCTGTCCCCAGCACACTCTACACAAAAGATGCATTTCACTGTGTGTTTTGATGTACATGTGACTAATAAAGATATCTCATGTCTTATCTTATTTGGGGAACTTTTCTGTCAAATTTGACATCTGGATTTTCATAGGATCCAGAATGTTCCAAAGTACATTTAAGAACTTCTGAAGGGCAGTTGCTGCTGTAAAGTAGGATACACAACAACCAGCATCTTAGCAGCAAGTTCCCATAAACAATAAAGTGATTTATGAGATAAGTTTTTCTTGTATTCAGTTCAACCAATTGCACTTGTGTGGGACTGTGCCAGTGGGGTGTCGAGATGGGAATGAAAAGCAGTTGGTTGCTATAAAGATTAGTTAATGGAGTCTGACCTTTATACCAAGCTGCCCGAGTTTGGCCCATGTCCCTCTAAACTTTTCCTATCCATGTACCTTTCCAAGTGTTGTTATTGTACCTGCCTCTACCACTTGCTCTGGCAACTCGCTCCATATACCCATCACCCTCTGCGTGAAGAAGTTACCCCTCAGGTCCCTTTTAAGTTTTAAACTGGCCCTAAAATACAGACCAGCCATGGCCTGATGCAGGGTTTCAACATGAAACATTGACAATTCCTTTCCCCTCCACGGATGCTGCTCGACCTGTTGAGTTCCCCCAGCAGATTGTTTGTTGCTCCAGATTCCAGCATCTGCAATCTCTTGTGCCTCCATTTTAAATCTTTTCCCTCTCACCTTAAACCTGTGCCCTCTAGTTTTTAATTCCCTTTCCCTGAGAAAAAGATTTTGTGTATTCACCCTATCTATATCCTTCATTGGTATTGGGATTGGTTTATTATTGTCACTTGTACTGAGGTACAGTGAAAAACTTGTCTTGCATACCGATCGTACAGGTCAATTCATTACACAGTGCAGTTACATTGAGTTAGTACAGAGAGCATTGAGGTCATACAAGTAAAAACAATAACAGTGCAGAGTAAAGTGTCACAGCTACAGAGAAAGTGCAGTGCAATAAGGTTCAAGGTCACAACAAGGTAGATCATGAGTCCATCTCATCATATAAGGGAACCATTCAATAGTCATATCACAGTGGGATAGAAGCTGTCCTTGAGCCTGGTGGTATGTGTCCTCAGGCTCCTTTATCTTCTGCCTGATGGGAGAGAGGACAAGGGAGAATGACCCGGGTGGGTGGGGTCTTTGATTAAGCTGGCTGCTTCGCTAAGGCAGCGAGAGGCAAAGACAGAGTCCAAGGATGGGAGGCTGGTTTCCATGATGTGCTGAGCTGTGTCCACAACTCCCTGCAGCTTCTTGTGGTCCTGGGCAGAGCAGTTGCCGTACCAAGACGTGATGCATCCAGATAGGATGCTTTCTATGGTGCATCAATAAAAATTGGTGAGGGTCAAAGGGGACAAACCAAACTTCTTTAGCCTCCTAAGGAAGTAGAGGTGCTGGTGAGCTTTCTTGGCCGTGGCGTCTACGTGATTGGACCAGGAATACACCTCTATCAGGTTACCCCTATATAATCTGCCAGCGTAGCTCATGCCAGATGGAATATGTCAGTCGTAGAGCTGCTGCCTCACAGCTCCAGCGACCCAAGTTCAATCCCTGTGACCGCGTGGGTTTCTTCTGGGTCCTCCAGTCTCCTTCCACACCACAAAGATGCACGGGTCAGTGGGTTAGTTTGCCTTAGTCCGTGGTGGCTGATAGGAGTTGATGGCAGTATGGGGAGAATAAAATGAGTTTGTGTTGGATTGGTGCAGCTGTTTGGCAAGGAACTGGTGGGCTGGAGAACCGTTTCCGTGCTGTATGACTCCATGAATATTCAGCCAATATTTTTCTTGAAATAAGAGAGACTATGTTGTTAAGCGTGGAATTTTTCCCAGTTCCACTTCTAACAGCAGACAGGAAACAAGGAGATGCTTTTTGACTGAAATATGATCTAGTGTTTGGTATAGAGGGAGCTGAGGGGAGATTTAACAGTGATGTAGAGAATAATGAGTTGCTGAGTTAGAGTGAATAGCAACATGGAAACTCAGGGCTTGCCCAGGGATCTCCCAGGTGTTGAGTCAAAGAGACAGGAAAAGATGAAAATGAAGTGACGGTAGTTCCAAGTAACCTGAAATAAAACCAGAAATTCAGCGGTCAGCCAACAACAGTGGAGAGAGAGGCAGAGTTAATGTTTCAGAGAAAATGTGATATATTTTCATCCTCTGGTTACAGAGTAAAATGTATGTTCTGTTGCAGAGAAAAGGGCAGCGTTCGGTGGTGAGCAGAAGAGACAACAGAAGATGGGATGGGAGGAAGAAGGGGGATGATTAAAAGGGTTACCGTGCATGGTGACAGGAATCATAGAGGCACGCAGCATGGAAACAGGCCCTTTGGCCTAACTCGTCCATGCCAACCAAGATTCCCATCTAAGCTAGTCCCATTTTCCCGCCTTTGGCCCATATCCCTCTAAACCTTTCCTATCCATGTACCTGTCTGAATGTCTTTTAAACGTTACTGGTGCACTGTCCACTGTTGTACTGTCCAAATGTCTTTTAAATGTTTCTGTTAAATCTTGTTACAGGGTACTAGTGAGGCCACACCTGGAGTACTGTGTGCAGTTCTGGTCTCCTTACTTGAGGAAAGATATTCTGGCTTTGGGGGCGGTGCAGGGGAGGTTCACCAGGTTGATTCCGGAGATGAGGGGGTTTGCCTATGAGGAGAGATTGAGTCGCCTGGGACTATACTCGCTGGAATTCAAAACAATGAGAGGGGATCTTATAGAAACATATAAAATTATGAAAGGGATAGATAAGATAGAGGCAGGAAAGTTGTTTCCACTGGTAGGTCAGACTAGAACTAGGGGACATAGCCTCAAGATTCGGGGAAATAGATTTAGGACAGAGATGAGGAGGAACTGCTTTACCCAGAGAGTAGTGCATCTGTGGAATTCTCTGCCAAAAGAAGCAGTAGAAGCTACCTCATTAAATATATTTGGGATGCAGTTAGATAGATTTCTGCATAGTAGGGGAATTAAGGGTTATGAGGAAAAGGCAGGTAGGCGGAACTGAGTCCACGGCCAGGATCAGCCATGATCTTATTGAATGGCAGAGCAGGCCTCTAGTAGGCCTACTCCTGCTCCTATTTCTTATGTTCTTATGTTATTGTACCTGCCTCAACCACTACACAACCACAGGAGCATAACTGTGACAAATCGGGAAATTTAAGGAAGTTAAGAAAACTGCAGATGCTGTAAAGCTGAAACAAAAATGAGAGAACATTGGAAATACTGAGCAGGTCAGGCAACATCTGCGGAAAGAGTAATTTTTCTGAAACGTTAATGGTTTCTCTCTCCACAGATGCTGCCTGACCCGCTGAGTGTTTCCAACATTTTCTGTTTAAGGAAACAAAAGATCGGGCGGAGGGTGTAAAGGAGAAACCAGATAACTATATCATCTGAATTGTGAAAGACAGTGCAGTTTTAACGGCAGAGAGCGAGTGACTGCTGTTTGGATTACCTGACATCACTCTTCAGACACAGGCTGGTTCAATCACAATCTGGTACCGCAATTCAAATAGATGGGAACGTAAGAAGCTGCAGAGAGGAGTGGACTCAGCCCAACACATCACGGGCACATCCCTCTCCACCATCGGTAGCATCTACAGGAGGCACTGCCTCAAGAAGGTAACATCCGTCATCAAAGATCCCCACCATCCGGTCCCTGCCATCTTCTCGCAGCTACCATCGGGCAGGAAGTACAGAAGCCTGTGAAGTCCCACACCACCAGGTTCAAGAACAGCTACTTCCCTTCAGCCATTCGGTTCTTGAACCAATCTACACAACCCTAATCACTACCTCAGTATAGCAACCACTTTGAACTACAATGTTTCTTTTGTTCTAATTGTGTTGGTAGTGTAGTGGTTAGCGTAACTCTATCACAGCACCAGCGACCCGTGTTCATTTTCGGCCGCTGTCTGTAAGGAGTTTGTACGTTCTCCCCGTGTTTGCTTGGGTTTCCTCCGGGTGCTCCGGTTTCCTCCCACATTCCAAAGACCAATGGGTTAGGAAGTTGTGGGCATGCTATGTTGGCACCGGAAGTGTGGCGACACTTGCGGGCTGCCCCCAGAACAGTCTACGCAAAAGATGCATTTCACTGTGTGTTTCGATGTACATGTGACTAATAAAGATCTTATCTTAATTCATGTTTTTCCTGTGAATGTTGTGAATCTGATGCTCTGTACCTGTGATGCTGCTGCAAATAAGCTTTTTATTGTGCCTGTGCATCCAAGCACTTGTGCATATGGCAATAAAGATGACTTTGACTTATTCTGGAGCTCTGTGCACCTTGGCCACTACTTCAGTGTGCAGTTTGCATTCTCTTTAAGGCTTTATCTGCCCAGTTGAAAGGCAAGGTTCTGGTCCTTGAGTTTATGTTGAGCTTCATTGAATCAGTGGAAGTCTTAATTCTCGATTTCCTTCCTCTTCTGACATCTCTGTGCTTGGTTTAGCCAACTGATTGAAATATGCAAGACCCCAGGGACTCTTGATAGGGGATACGTGGAGTGTATGCTTCCTCCTGTTGGAGACTCTGGAAATGTGTGTCATTGTTTAAAAATAAGGAATCATCCATTTAAAAACAACACTAGAAAATAGGCCTCTCAATCTGCCCCAGTGTTTAATATGATTATAACTGATCTGCCCCAGGCCTCATCCCCTCTTCTGTGCCAGTCCTCCAGAGCCCTCAATTCCCTGATCTTTCAAAAATGTATCTACCTCCACCTTAAGTACGTCTAATGATCTGGCCTCCGATGCATCTCTATAGAACTCAGAGTAGGCCGCATTTAGAGTATTTATGCAATTCTGGTCACCTCACTACAGGAAGGATGTCGAGGCTTTAGAGAGGGTGCAGGGGAGGTTTACTAGGACGCTGCCTGGATTAGTGGGCATGTGCTATCAGGAGAGGCTGGACAAACTTGGGCTCTTTTCTCTGGATTGGTGGAGGCTGAGGGGCGATCTGTTGGAAGTGTATAAAATTATGAGGGGCATAGGTAGGGTGGACAAGCAATATCTTTTTCCCATTATTGAGCAATCCAATACGAGAGGGCATGTATTTAAGGTGAGAGGGGTAGGTTCAGAACAGACGTGAGGGGTAAGTTTTTTACTGAGAGAGTGGTGGATGCCTGGAATGCGTTGCCTGATAGGGTGGTGGAGGCAAATTCATTGGGGGCTTTTAAGAGGGGCTTGGATGGGCACATGAATGAGAGGAAAATGGAGGGATATGGACATTCTGTAGGTAGGAGGGAATAGCTATGTCGGCACAACATTGTGGGCCAAAGGGCCTGTTCTGTGCTGTACTGTTCTATGTTCTATGTTCTATTTCTGCCAGGGGGTAGTGTGGCTTTGGCTCTCTCTTCCACAAATGATGGATGAAGCAGAATCTCTGAATATTGTGCAGAGGCAAATAATGGTAAGCAAGGGCATCATGGCCTGGTACGGCAACCACCCTGCCCAAGACTGCAAGAAATTACAGAGAGGTGTGAATGCAGCCCTGTCCATCACGCAAACCAGCCTCCCCTCTCAATGATTCAGTCTATACTTCCTGCTGCCAGGATAATCAAGGACCCCTTCCACCCCAGATATTCTCTCTTCTCCCCACTGGCAGGAGGTATAAAAGCTTGTGAACATGTCCCACCAAGCTCAAGGGCAGCTTCTACCCTGCTGTAATAAGACCTCCCATACATTACAGACGATTTCTGGATGTCCCAATCTACCTTGCCATGGCCCTTGCTATTTATTTTTTCTAACCTGCACTGCAGCTGGGCAAGCATGGTAGTGTAGCAGTTAGCGTAACGCTATTACAGCGCCAGCGACCAGGGTTCATTTCCGGCCACTGTCTGTAAGGAGTTTGTACGTTCTCCCCGCGTCTGTGTGGGTTTCTTCCAGGTGCTCCGGTTTCCTCCCACATTCCAAAAACGTACTGGTTAGGAAGTTGTGGGCATGCTATGTCGGCGCCGGAAGCGTGGCGACACTTGTGGGCTGCCCCCCAGAACACTCTACGCAAAAGGTGCATTTCACTGTGTGTTTCAATGTACGTGTGACCAATGAAGATATCTTATCTTAACTTATCTTTCTCTGTAGCTGCTACACTATATTCTGCATTCTGTTTTCTTTTTACTACCTGAATGGCATGCAAAGAAAAAGTTTTTCACTGTATCTTGTAAATGTGATGATAATAAACCAATGTTAGGTGCTAGAATGGTAACAGTACTGTCAGAAGATTGCAATCCTATAGTGTAATACTGAGGGTGTGCAGCACTGCTAGAGGTGCTTTTATCTGGATGAAATGTTAAGGTCTCTCACGTGCACATTAAAGAGTTAAACCAGGTATTTTGTCCAACACTCATCACACAATAATCCATCATAAACGAGATTATTTATTATTACATTGCTGTTTGTAGGAGCTTGTTGCGAGGAAATTGGCTGCTGCATTTCTTGTGTTACAACAATGTTCACGCTTCAAGAAGACTTTTATTCTCCATAAAACACGCTGAGAAAAAAAACCAAAAAATGCTGCACATGCTCAGCAGGTCAGGCAGCATCTGTGGAGAGAGAGACAGAGTTAATGCTTCAGGCCAGCAGCCCCATTTCGATGAAAGAAACTGCTCTTGTTATCTTTCTACGGCTGGTATAACAACGAGTGTATCTAGATCCTTTCCTCCCTCCTCCTAGTAAGTAAGTTCCTTTCTCCACAGATGCTGCCTGACCTGCTGAGTGTTGCCAGCTTTTATCTGAGATTTAAAATGAGACTTCATGGAGTTATACAGCAAGGAAACAGGCCCTTTGGCCCAACTGGTCCATGCTAACCAAGATTCTCCAGCCAAGCTAGTCCCATTTGCCAGCATTTGGCCCATAACTTTCTAAACCTCTCCAATCCACGTACCTGTCGAACAGTCTTTTAAAAGTTACAGCATCTGTTTTTTTTTGACTTTCAATTAAAATGTAATGAGGCTGTGAAAGGTGCAATAGGAATTCAGAACTTTGTCTTTTTGTTTTAAATTTCTTAGAATCACTTTGAAATTTGCACATTATTAGCCACAATTAGTCCACACAGCAAACTTATTAAAATAAGTATGGAGGTGTAATGCACACAGCACAGATAAATTACAAATTAAAATGGTGGCCAAGCCGCATGGAGCTCCACACTGTGCCTGAAGACTGATGTCCACTCACCCAAGCAATGGCAGTAGACACAGGAGCCTGAGGGCATATACCACCAGGCTCAAGGACAGCTTCAAGGCATGGTAGCATAGTGGTTAGCATAATGTTTTACAGCGCCAGTGACCCAGGTTCAAATCCGGCCACTGTCTGTAAGGAGTTTTTATGTTCTCCCCGTGTCTGTGTGGGTTTCCTCCGGGTGCTCCGGTTTCCTCCCACATTCCAAAGATGTACAGGTTTGGAAGTTGTGGGCATGCTATCTTGGCGCTGGAAGCGTGGCGACACTTGCGGGCTGCCCCCCCCCAAAATCACTACGCAAAAGATGTATTTCACTGTGTGTTTTGATGTACATGTGACTAATAAAGATCTTATCTTATCTTTTCTATCCCACAGTGATAAGGCGATTGAACGGTTCCCTTATACGATGAGATGGACTCTGACCTCAAGATCTACCTTGTTGTGACCTTGCACCTTGTTGTCTACCTGCAGTGCACTTTCTCTATAGCTGTGACACTTTACTCTGTACTATTATTGTTTTTACCTGTACTACATCAATGCACTCTGTACTAACTCAATGTAACTGCACTGTGTAATGAATTGACCTATATGATTGGTTTGCAAGACAAGTTTTTCACTGTACTTCAGTACAAGTGACAATAATAAACCGATACCAATACCAAATCTCGTTCATTCTCTGCCATTGCAATCCACTGCTTCGTGTCAGAGTTGGTATTCCGCTTGCAAAGCAGCAGGGCAATGCAATTCGGTTGTGATCCCAAGCCCCATTATTGCAGCAACAACACACCCTCATGAGGAGTTTTTCTGAGCGTTCTTGTCCTTTACATCGTCACTTCTCTCTCCGTTCCCCATCTGCTGAAGGTGCTTGTGCCATGACAGTGTTACGTACCAGCAACAACAGAAACACACCGTCATGTATGTGTTAGAAACTATTTTATTACTAACTACTTGTAATAATAAGAAAAGTAAAAATGAAAAGATATTAAACATAAACCCCAAAATAAACTCAAAGTGTGTGTGTGGCAAATTCCCAAACTTCAAGTCTTGGAATAGTTCTCAGAGTTCAGTTCAGCAAGTCATAAGGTGAAACGTGAGCAAAGGCTTTTGCAAAACCACCGTTGACTGAAGAGAAACTGTAGAGAGAATGTAGAGAGAAATTACAAAATCCACATGTTCTACGATGGAACCCAGACAACACCTCAATCTCTGATGATCTCCACTGCTTTGTTCCGAAGTATCTGCCAGCCCGAAGGCATTCGATACGTGGCCGCCCACAGAAATACCTGTTTCCCTCTACAGGTTAACGACAAAGTGAACTCCACTTGTCTGCTCCAAAAATCCATACATGGATTGTAGTGAGAGACACAGCTATTGTTCTTCATCCATTTGTTACGGGGACCAGCGGTCCGTGTCTCTCTCTCTTGTTCTCTCTCCTCCCTTCGACTCACTGAGCAAAACAGCCAACACGTTGTTATCTTGCTGTCTTGATGACACCACACACACACACTACTACTCTATTGTCCAGGTGCCTTAAAGGGACATTCACCAAATAGCAACCTGACTCGTAACAACAGAGCTAGGTCTCTTTTTTTGTCCCTGTCACAATTCCTCCTGCAACATATCTTTTCATGCATGGTATGGACAGCCTAATTGATACAAACAGCAATGTTACTTATTCTTTGCATTGAAGCTGAGCAAAAGACAAACATGACTAATAGAATACATTTAATGAAAAACACTTTAAATTAATGGATATTAATTGAAAGGAACAAGATAATGAGAAATAAGTAAAGCACTTATCACTTGTCTTGGGGTCACCAACGTCATTTAAATGAATGAGGCTGCTTTTCTTATCTCCACACGAAAAGGTAAAATATAGCAGCGGGAGTAGGCCACTCAGCCCATCAATCCTGACCCACCTCCCCCACGGTCATGGCCGATCTACCCCAGGCCTCAACTCCGTCTCTTTGCCAGTTTCTCATGGACCTAACTTCCCAGATCATTCAAAAACATATCCAACTCTAGTTTAAATACTTCTAATGATCCGGCCTCCAAAATTCTCTGAGGTAGAGAATTCCAGAGATTCACCACCCTCTGACAGAAGAAATTTCTACACATGTCATTTTAAAGTGACTGGCCCCTTACCTTGAAACTATGTCCCTTCATTTTAAACTCCTTCACTAACGCTGCCACCCTGGGCCATTACCTTTTCTCTCTTCTACCTTCTGGGGGCGTGAATGCCCGGATGACCAGACTTAAGAACAGCTTCTTCCCCACTGCTATCAGACCCCTGAACTAATCACCTCTTCCACATCCCCTTCCCAGTGGTGCCGCCACATTCTCGGACCCTTAATTCTACCCCTTATGATATTGTCACTTCAGTATTTCTTTTTGCACTACAATCTTTACACTTTTCTGTCATCCTTGCACTCATTGCTGTGTTTATTGTTGTACTTTGTATACCGTTTACCCTGAGCTTCACATGGGCAAGGAATCCCTTTGTAACCTGGTGTATATGACAATGAACTAATCTGAATCCAGTGAAAACATCTCCATGTCTACCCTATCAAGCCCCTTTAGGATCTTATATCTTTCAATAAGATCACCCCTCATTCTTCTAAACTCCAAAAAATAAAAACCCAACCTGTTTAGCCTCTTGATAAGACAACACTCTCATCCCAGAAGTGAACCCCCTTTGGACTGCCTCTAGTACAACTACGTCCTTTCTTAGGTAAGGTCTGGTCTGAGGTTTTCCTCCACCAATCAGTGATCTAGCTCCAAGCAGGAGGTCGGATCCTCCAGCTCATCCAGCTTGTCTCCTGTTTCCAAGTTGCTGTGCTTGGAGTGCAATTTGAAGCTGAGCTGAAGAGGGAGCAGGAGGGAGCTGTTGACCCAGGCAAAGCCCATTATGATCCAGACCATGCATCAAGTCCAGAGCTGCATTAACCTTTCATGCTCATGTGGTTCACACGATCCAGGCCGTTCCACAGTAGGTTTACTGTTGTCACAGACCCACATACCCAGGGTATAAATGCCATGAAGATTAGCTTTCTGCAGCAGCAGCACAGTACATTATAAGATGAGGACAAACATGTTAACATAACTCAAATTAACATAAATTATGCATAACTTGCACATGTGGAAAATAAACAACACAAACAAAACTCTGGTCAGACCACACTTGGAGTATCGTGTTCCGTTCTGGTCGCCTCATTATAGGAAGGATGTGGAAGCTTTAGAGAGGGTGCAGAGGAGGTTTACCAGGATGCTGCCTGGATTGGAGAGCATGTCTTATGAGGATAGGTTGAGTGAGCTCGGGCTTTTCTGTTTGGGGAGAAGGAGGATGAGAGGTGACTTGATAGAGGTGCACAAGATGATAAGAGGCATAGATTGAGTGGACAGTCAGTGACTTTTTCCCAGGGTGACAATGGCTCACACGCGAGGGCATAATTTTAAGATGATTAGAGGAAGGCATAAGGGGGATGTCAGGGGTAAGTTTTTTTTACACGGAGAGTGGTGGGTGTGTGGAACGCACTGCCAGCAGAGGTTGTGGGGGCAGATACATTTAAGAGACTCTTAGATAGCCGCATGAATGATAGAGAAATAGGGGGCTATGTGGGAGGGAAGAGTTAGATAGATCTTAGAGCAGGATAAAATGTCGACACAACATCGTGGGCCAAAGGGCCTGTACCGTGCTGTAATGTTTTATGTTCTATAATAAACTACAACACTAGTGCAAGATTGAGAGAGAGAGAAAAATATATAGTCTGGGGTAGTAATACAGTTTGGTAGAGATTGAGTGGGAAAATCCCTTTCCAATCCCTTTTCCCAAGCAATTTGCTATCCCCAAACCCGCAGCTGGTTTGCATGGTCACTTTGGGCTTTTATCTGACCCTGACTCCCACACAGAGGTAGCATCCTCACAAAGTCCATCCCTAAAATATTCAGCTAGGTGATTATATATCATGTATTGCAGATACCCGAATTGTTATCTGCTGAAGATAATGTTGGAAGATTTCAATTAACAATCCTTATCATCCATTGCTTCATTTGGGTTAATTAATTTAACAGTCTATTTTCTCCCTCCACCTGATTTTCATTTAGCTTTCTCTTGGTAAAATGCCTGTGAATCAAAGTCTATAAAATCTACTGCATAGCAATCATTTACTGATTTGGTTATATCTTGAGATGAGTTGTAAGCCAAAATCTGGCACCTGTCAATTTGTTACTATTTCCTCTGTTTGCATGAAGTTCACCAGAATATTTTTCTTTGACTCCTGAAGCCTTTAATTAAAAACTGTCTACCAGTTTGCAGAATGCTGTAAAAGTGGGAGGGATGTTCAATGTGAAATGTTAACTCTTGTTTATCCTTGCACAGATGGGCTTTTCCGGCATTTTCTGTTTCAGATGTCCAGCACCTGAAGTTGTTCTTTGATTTTCATTTTCCACAGAGTGCAAATTCACCTTTGTTTGGAACTCCCTATCACAAGGAGCTCTGGAAACTCAGAGAAGAATTGGTAAATTTGTTTATTATTGTCACATGTACTGAGGTACAGTGGAAAAACTTTGTTTTGCATGCCATCCATACAAATCATTTCATGACAATAGTACATTGAGGTAGTACAAGGGAAAACGATAACAGAATGCAGAATAAAGTGTAACAGCTACAAAGAAAGTGCAGTGCAGGCAGACAATAAGTTGCAAGACCATAACGAGGTAGATTCTGAGGCCAAGAGTCCATCTCATCGTACTAGGGGACCGTTCAATAGTCTTATAACAGCAGCATAGAAGCTGTCCTTGAGCCTGGTGGTATGTGTTTTCAGGCTTTTGTATCTTCTGCCTGATGGAAGCGGAGGAGAAGAGAGAATGTCTGGAGTGGGTGGGGTCTTTGATTATGATGGCTGCTTTACCGAAGCAGCGAGAAGTGAGTCCATGGAGGGGTGACTGGTTTCCATGATGTGCTGAGCTGTGTCCACAACTCTCTGCAGTTTCTTGCGGTCCTGGGCAGAGCAGTTGCCATACCAAGCCGTGATGCATCAGGATAGGACGCTTTCTATGGTGCATCGATAAAAGTTGGTGAGTATCAAAGGGGACAAACCAAATTTCTTTAACCTCCTGAGGAAGTAGAGGTGCAGGTGAACTTTCTTGTCTGTGGTGTCTACATGGGTGGACCAGGACAGGCTATTGGCGACATTCACTCCTAAGAACTTGAAGCCCTCAACCCTCTCGACCTCAGCACAGTTGACATAGACAGGAGTGTGTGCCTGGAGCTGAGAGATGAGAGTCAATACCTGCTGCATCACCATGTTGACCGAACACATAACATACGTCAGTTTCACACACAAAATGCTGGAGGAACTCAGCAGGTCAGGCCACATCAATGGAGAGAAACAAACAGTCAACGTTTCAGGTCAAGATCCTTCAGATGAAGGGTCTTGAATTGAAATGTCAACTGTTTATTTCCCTCCATAGCTGATGCCTGACCTGCTGAGTTCCTCCAGCATTTTGTGCGTGTTGCTCCAGATTCCGGCATCTGCAGAATCTCTTGTGTCTCCAACATGGATCAGTTTAACAAACCTTTCCAAAAATGGACAAATTTAAACAACTGTGCAAGCCTGAAGCGATGTAAAGCCCATGCAACACATCCAAAGACATACTTATACCCACCGTAGCTTCAAAGTTGAAAAAACAGTGGGTGAGCAGAATGAACTCCCTAGTACAGATAGTTCTGCTATAACACAATAGTTACATTCCAAAGAAACCTCACATTATACAAAATTGTGTTATAAAACCAGTTGTACCAAGGGATTAAAAGGAGGTCTGGGGGTTAGAGAGTTTCAGACTCGCAATAACAAAGTTATAGTTTCTGCAGGATTTTCAAAAATAAAATTGTTTTTAACAGTTATAAGATTATTCTCTTACTTCAAGCTAAAATTACTGAAAGCTGTACATTACATTGTTTAATAAAGTATTGTTGCACAGAAGTCAAAGTTGAGTGTATTGTCATGTGCACGTCCATGTGTGCACAGGTGCAATGAAAAACTTACTTGCAGCAGCACCACAGGCACACAACATTACAGACACAACATTCAAAGAAAAACCTAAATTAAACATACATTATATAAGCTATTGTTTATCAATTTCCAAAGTAACTCTCTTAAATGGCCTCCCGTTGTGAAACTGGCATTCTGCGTTCTTAAGAGACACCAGTGTCTGATTACCATGGGGATAGTTCGCGATCTAGATCACATTAAAACCAATTCAGCCTTGAAGTACAAATAGTATTTCTTAATTCATCAATAGTGTTACACCTAATTCGTGTTATAGGAATGTAAGAGAAAGTACACAGTTAATGGCAGGACCCTTGACAGTGCTGATATACAGAGAGATCTTGGGGTCCAAGTCCATAGCTCCCTGAAGGTGGTTGCACAGGTTGATAGGGTGGTAATGAAGGCATATGGCATGCTTGCCATCATTAGTCGAAGCAATGAATTCAAGAGTCAGGACGTTATATGCAGCTATATAAAACTGTAGTTAGGCCACATCTGGAGTATTGCATTCAGTTCTGGTTGCCCCCTTACAGGAAGGATGTGGAGGCTTTGGAGAGGGTGCAGAAGTGGTTTACCAGGATGCTGCCTGGATTAGAGGGCATGTGCTATAAGGAGAGGCTGAACAAACCTGGGTTGTCGTCTCTGGAGCGCCGGAGGCTGAGGGGAGACCTGATAGAAATTTATAAGATTATGAGAGGCAAAGATAGAGTAGACAGCCAGTATCCCAGGGTCAAAATGTCTAATTCTAGAGGGCATGCTTTCAAGGTGAGAGGGGCTCAGTTCAAAGGAGATGTGCAGAGCGAGTTTTTGACACAGAGAGTAGTGGGTGCCAGAAGTGATGGTGAAGGTAGAAATGATAAGAGGCATTTAAAAGGCTCTTTTAAGAGTCTTTAGGCACATGAAAATGCAGAGAATGGAGGAATATGGACATTGTGTAGGCTGAAGCGATTAGTCTAGTTGTTTAATTATGAGCTTAATTAGTTTGATTCAACACCGTGGGCCAAAGGGCCTGTTCCTGTGCTGTACTGTTCTATGTTCGATGAAACACGTGTCGTAACAGAACTACCTGCATTTGATATAACTCTGTAAGTAATTGTGCTGTTAACAGGCATCCATATCTGTGTTTATCTGTGCCTGGCAAAAGACATGAGCTTTTTTTAAAATGTAAACATCTCAGGGCCTTGCACATGACTTTTCAAAGGGAACTGATTTTAAAATAAAATTCTCGATCCTTGCCCTATTATTTTAATTACATGAAGTTATCAGAACCAAGGTGAAGCAACTTTGTGGGTAACAGCCTGAGATGCTGAGATGAGAAGGTGTGGTCTCAACGTATGGCCCTGAACAGTGATTGGCTGCCTTCAGCAGCATTATCTCAGGTACATCATCATTTGCAGACGTTCCCTTAACAGGTGCCATGGGAGTCATTAATCACGGCAGCTGGTGCTCACCAGAAGCCAGATCTGTCAGAGAAACAAGCCTCCAGTGTCCTCAAGGCAATCGGCATTAATGATCTGGGCAAAGAGGTCTGGTAGCTGTTGCTGAAAATGCGGTGCTTTGGTATACTGTAACGCACCGTAAATTTACATTTGCAGGATGGCTCACACTTTCATTGCAATTGTGCAGCTATACATTTTGGGCCTTTCCCCTTCTTGTGCCATCTTCATGTTCTGCAATGCATTGGAGAAGGCACTGAATAATAAAGTCATTTAAGGCATTGTTGGAGCGCACTGCAAGACCTCTGCATCTCTGTGCAGAATCCATCAGCAGCATTGCGAGGAAGTGTCTGGGCAAGATGATGCTGTGAATCCTAAAGGTGTGAGACTCCCTTTGTCAGTGCTGGTTTCCGTGAGTGGCTGAAAGCTTTCAATTCAAGTGAATTCACAGTGACCGATTCAGTGACGAGAAAACATCCCCTCAAAAGCATTCTGTATAATTTTTAAGCGAACTTCCTTCCTGGGGACCACGAATGGTCCCAAGTATTAAAAGCAAATGCAAGATTAGTCATTTTTATTATTGTCACATGTCAAAGTCGAGTTTACTGTCAGATGCACAAGTCCATGTGTGCACAGGTGCAGTGAAAAACTTACTCGCAGCAGCATCACAGGCACAGAGCATCAGATAAGCAGCATCCACAAGAAAAACATAAACTAAACATAAATTATACACAATTTTTGGAAGAAAGAACACAAACATAGAATAGTACAACAGTGGACAGGCAATTCAGCCCACGATGTTGTGCCAACCTTGATGCCAATTTATATTAAATGACCTCCTCCTGTGTATCATCCACATCCCTTCATTCCCTTCATATTCATGTGTCTATCTAAAAGCCTCTTAAACTCCTCAATTAGAACACAAAAGAAGTAAGACCGTTGTAGTGCAAAGTGATCGTGTTGCTGGACTGAGGTAGCGATTAGGGTTGTGCAGGTTGGTTCAAGAACCGAATGGTTGAAGGGAAGTAGCTGTTCTTGAACCTGATGGCGTGGGACTTCTGTACCTCCTGCCTGATGGTAACTGTGAGAAGTTGGCATGGCCTGGATGGTGGGGATCTTTGATGATGGATGTTGTACAGAGACAGTGAAAAACTTTGTTTTGCATGCCATCCATTCAGTCTCATTTCAAAACATAAGTACATCGAGGTAGTACAAAGGGAAAGGTGATAACAGAATGCACGGTGTTATGGTTACAATTACAGAAAAAGTGAAGTGCAGGTAGAAAAATAAGGTGCAAGCTCCACGACAAGGGAGACTGAGAGATCACGAGTTCATCTTTGTTGTACAACAGGTCCTTTTAAGAGTCTAATAACAGTGGGGTAGAAGCTGTCTTTGAGCCTGGTGGTGTGTAATTTGAAAACAGAACACAAAAATTCAACGTGATGTTTCCGATCGTCAAACAAGTCACAAGTTCTTGGGTGTGTGCACAAGGTTGCGGAAGGTACAAGGAACCTTCAAGTATTACACAGGAACATAGGATTGTAGTGGAGTCATCTCACCCCTGTACTGCAACTTGTTTCGTCCCATTCCCCAACTCTTTCCGCAAAGTTCTGCAAGTTACTTTCCTTCAAACACCAATCCAGCTTTGGAAGCCCCAGTTGACCCAGTTTCCATCATCGCTGCAGGCAGTGTGTTCCAGAGCATCACCACTCTGTGTAAAACACTTCTTTCTCGCATCCCTCTTGCCTCTTCTGGTGATCACTCTTTGGTCCTTGAGCCATTGGCTAATGGAAGCAGCATCTCTCCACTTTCAAAACCCACCATGTTCATAGTCGTATATTCATTTTTCCCATGACGAGAAAGGAGACCATTCAGCTCATCGAGTCTGTGCTAGCAATTCCATTACACCAATGATTTCCGTATTCTTTCTTAAACTTGCCCATCAGTTCCCTGCTACCAACTTGCACTTAAGGGTCAATTAACCGACCAAGTTGCCTTTGGGTGTACAAGGGAATCAGAGCACGTGGAAACCCATGTAGTCACAGGGTGAATGTGCTGGATCACTCTATGATATGATGAGCCAACGCCCTCCCCCTTTCTATGTTGTATCTACTCTCTGATTCTATGATTTTCGAAGCACATTTTGGGCAACAATGTTCCACAATTCAACCAGCAGAAACACAGTTCCTGTATCCAGATGGAGACACAGGAGGCTACAGGTGTTGGAATCTGGAGTAACACACGCAAAATACTGGAGGAACTCGGCGGGTCAGGCAGCATCTATGGAGCGAAATGGACAGTCGACGTTTAGGGTCGAGACCCTTCATCTGTCCAGTCGAGGTTGCTCCTGTATTCAGATCCTCATGTTGACTGGGATATTTGGACCAATTGTTGAGAAGAGAGAGTGGGTGGTGGGGGTGAGGTGTGAGGTGTGCATTTTCCTCTCTCCCCCACCCTGTACTGAAATTGATTTCCATTTTACATGTAGCATAAGGATGAAATTGTTTTCCAAACCTTAGCACCACTCTGCCTTGATTTTATTTTTCACTGTGTGTTTCGATGTACATGTGACTAATAAATAAATTTCTAACCTTATCTTAAATTCAACAACATGCTGATGGCACAAGACTGCTGATCAAGACTCCGTGCTGAAAAATCGATGTTTATCAAGGTTGTTTTCTCCGTTATGTTTGCTACAAGTGAAATGTCAGATTAATGGAAGTGATGTTTCCGTGTGAATCATCTTATGAAGTTCCTATTTGATATATATACCATTTATTGAATTGGTCTCAGTTCCTCTGGCGAGCTTGTATCTGAACTTCTGCAGACGTAAATAGCATTCCCATGCATCTACCATTGTCTAGTTAACAAGAACTACATCCTGGGAGCTTAGTTGGTGTTTTAGAAAAAGTCCATTGATCTATTATAGTTGAGTTGGGCTGCACTTTTCCCTCTATAGTGAAAGCTTGACTATTGTCTGTGTTATGATATTGCTGCAAGTGGCAACACTGCCACACACAGGACAACTGAAGTAGGAATCGTTGCTTCATCCCTTGCTGCTAGTTTACATTCCTTGCCATCTTACTTGCTGTTTTCCTTGAGAATGCATTTATTCCCATTCCATGGGCATCACTGGTATGGCCAGCATTTATTGGCCATCCCTAACATGCCCAAATGATACGGAAATTGCAGAGAGTAGTGAACATAGCCCAGTCCATAACACAAGCCAGCCTCCCCTCCATTGACTCTGTCTACACTTCCCACTGCCTCTGGAAAGCAGTCAACATAATCAAGGACCCCTCCCACCCGGACATTCTCCCTTCTGCCCCCTTCCATCAGGGAGGAGATACTAAAGCCTGAAAGCACATACCACCAGGCTCAAGGACAGCTTCTATCCTGCTGTTATCAGACTCATGAATGGACCTCTTATATGATAAAGAAGAACTCTTGATCTCTCAGTCTACCTCACCGTGGCCCTTGCACTTTATTTGTCTACCTGCACTGCACTTCCTCTGTAACTGTAGCACTATATTCTGCATTCTGTTTTGTGTTCCTTTTGTACTACCTTGATGTACTTAAGTATGGAATGATCTGCATGGATGGCACGCAGAGAACATTTTAAAATGTGACAATAATACACCAATTGCCAATTACCAAATAGAAGAGCTTGCTTGGCCATTTCGGTCAAGTGTAAACCATTCCCCTCCCTCACCCCCCCCCCCCCCAAGGGATGTTAGTGAACAAGGCGAGGTTATACATCAAAAGACAGAAAGCTGGAAGAACTCAAAGGGTCAAGTAGCATCTGCGTAGGCAAAAGGAGTAAGTTGACATTTTGGTTTGAGACCTTGAATCAGGACTGGGAGGGAAGAGGAATGATTTCCAGTGTATGAGAGTACAGGGGTGGGGTTGGGGGAAGTTGTTGGGAAAGACGATAGTAGGTAGTAGGTAGAACAAGGTGGCAGGGGATGGATGATGGGAAGAGGGACCCAAGTGGGGGAGAAGGGGTTGGACAGAGGCTGGTAGCTGATAGGTGGAACCAGTTGGGAAGGGAATAGGGAGAAGAAAACTAAGTTGCTCAACAGCCTACAAAAAAAGTTCTGGAGGAACTCAACAGGTCAGGCAGCATCCATGGAGGGAAAGAAACAGTTGACGTTTCAGGCCGAGACCCTTCATCAGGACCGGAAAGGAAGAGGGCAGAAGTCGGAATGGGAAGGTGGAGGAGGGGGAGGAGTACATAGGAGGGCCCACCTATCACCTGAACTCACCCGTCACCTGGACTCACCTATCACCTGGACTCACCTATCACCTGAACTCACCTGTCACCTGGACTCACCCATCACCTGGACTCACCTATCACCTGAACTCACCTGTCACCTGGACTCACCTATCCCCTGAACTCACCTGTCACCTGGACTCACTTATCCCCTGAACTCACCTATCACCTGAACTCACCTGTCACCTGGACTCACCTATCCCCTGAACTCACCTGTCACCTGGACTCACTTATCCCCTGAACTCACCTGTCACCTGAACTCACCTGTCACCTGGACTCACCTATCCCCTGGACTCACCTATTCCCTGAACTCACCTATCCCCTGAACTCACCTATCCCCTGAATTCACCTATCACCTGAACTCACCTCTCACCAGAATTCACCTCTCCCCTGCCTGCGTGTTCTCCTACCCTTCAGCCCATCTTCTTATTCTGGCTTCTGCCCTCTTCATTTCCAGTCCTGATGAAGGGTCTCAGCCTGAAATGCCGTCTATTCATTTCCCTCCATAGATGCTGCCTGACTTGCTGAGTTCCTCCAGCACTTTGTGTATTGCTCCAGATTCCAGCATCTGCAGAATTTCTGGTGTACAACAGTCTGGTAGTTTCACACTCACCGTTACCAACTATCACCTGAGTATTCCAGAATCATTCAACAACTTGAATTAAGTTTCCCTGGTGGGACTCAAACTTAGTCAGTAGACCTATGGTCAAGGTCTCTAGAAAGCAGCCCAGTAACTAAACCATCAACAACACACACAAAATGCTGGAGGAATTCAGCAGGTCAGGCAGCATCGGTGGAGGGAAATAAACAGTCGACGTTTCGGGTCGAGACCCTTCATCAGGACTGGAAAGGAAGAGGGCAGAAGCCAGAATAAGAAGGTGGTGGAGGGGGAGGAGCACCCGCAGGCGGGGGAGAGGTGAGTTCAGGTGATAGGTGAGTCCAGGTGAGAGGGGGAAGGTAGGTGGGTGGGGGAGGGAGTAGATGTAAGAAGGGGGACGGGGGAGAGGTGAGAGGTGGAAGATGCAAAGGGCTGAAGAAGAAGGAATCCGGTAGGAGAGGCCAGTGGACCACGGAGTAAAGTGAAGGAGGCGGGGAATAGATGGGCAAATCATGAGGGCGGGGGAAGGGAAAAGAGGGGAGTGGTTACAGAAGTTAGAGAAATCGATGTTGAGGCTGTCAGACTGGAGAGTCCCAAGGCAGAATATGAGGTGTTGTTCCTCCAGCTTAACCTGGTGTTAACATTGCACCGTGGTCTAAACTCAGTGATGTCAACCCCTACTGTCAATGTCAACCCCTACTGTCGGAGATCGAGCATTAAATGTAAAATACCCTAGCCTGCATCACAGGATAGCAATCAGACACCACATCAAACACAGAGATAACGGAAGGGCAGGAAAGCAAAAGCTTGGTGAAAGAACTAGATTTTCAAGAGCATCCTGAAGGAGCAAAGAGAAGAAGAGGAGGCAGAGCAGTTCAGAGAGGGAACTTCAAAGTTAGGGTCTCAGCCACTGAAGGGATAATGGCAACTTCGGGACAAACCATTAGCATTAATATTAGCAGAACTGCACTTCTCTTGACCAGAGCATTTGGAGAAGTTCCCCACTAGAATCACATCGCACAATAACTGCCTCAGAGGAAATTCCTCACTTTTAACGTTTTCGGTAAAATGGCCTCATTTTACAAAAATAAAATTTCATATAAACGCCACGTAGTTATAAATGCTGCATAGAATTATTTTTCTCATGCAAGAAAGGGAGACTTCCTTTTTATCATCACCTTTCGTGTCCATGTTACAAAGTCCCAAGGCTGGTGAAGTGTGGTCACTGATTCAATGGAGGAACGTTGCAGCCGATTTTCACACAGCAAGCTCCCACGCACACCAGCATGACCATGGTCTGCTGGCGTTCGTCATGTTGATGGAGGGATAAGCATTGACCGGTACACTGGGGAGAAGTACCTTGCTCTTCTTTACATCCATCTGGAAGAAGCGACATGTCCTAACCGAACATCGCTTCCAAAAAACAACACCAACAGCAGATGGAAATTGGAAATTAAAAATAGAAAGATTAATTTTAAAGAGCACTGGTAAAAGTTAAAGGTTTCAGAGTGTTTTGATGGAGAGTCTACTCACCAAATATGTCTCATTGCCATGGAGAGTAGAAAGGAGCCATTTAGCCCTTCAAGTCTATGCCAGCTCTCAGATCCCTTCCATCAGCCACACAACCTATATATATTGCCCATAACCTGTTCTCTCTCACATGCTCATCAACTTCCCCCATTTCTCCTGCCTTACACTAGGGGCAAATTACAATAGCTGTTAAGCTAACAATTGCTCCTCACCTCTGTTACTGGGATGTGAGTCTCAAGGAGAACATGAAAGCTCCATACAGACATCACCTGAGGTCAGGATCGAACCTGGGTCACTGGAGCTGCTCAGTCGTAGCTCTAACAACTGTGCCACCAGGTCGTCCTCGTTGTTGTCCATCGTCATCATCGTGGCTATCCCTCAAGGTCGAGGGTGATGGTCTTCGTTCCGTTGATTTACTTATGGGCTCTCAGGTGGCTTATGAGTCCAATCTCGGCTCATACAGAGCGGAGACGCCTGTGCGTGTATTTGTTTAACGTGTACTTGATGTTGCACTACAAAAAGCACACGATACTTCACAAATCAACCAACTGATTCCAATGGCATGGAAACCACGACGATTGGAGCTGATGGATTTGTTGCAGCCTTCATCCGCCTTCACAGCCGTTGAGTTCGAAGTAACTTTGTCCGCCTGTTCCACCGTTGAGGTCTTGGTCACTGTGTCACCATAGTGCTGATTCACCTGTGGAATTTTTTCAGGTGTTGGCTTATCTCTGATTGGTTGTTCCTGGAATAATTGTCTTGTGAGCTATAAATTGGTTTTGGTATTGGTTTATTATGTCACACTTACAGAGATACAGTGAAGAGCTTTTGCTTGCGTGCCATCCAGTCAGATCATGCCATACATATTTACACCGAGGTAGTAAAAGGAAAACAGAATGCAGAATATAGTGTTACAGTTACAGAGAAAATGCAGTGCAGGTAGACAAATGAAGTGCAAGAGCCACGACGAGGTAGATTGGGATATCAAGAGTTCATCACTGAAATTGAAACTTGCTTGACCCATTGATTAAGAACTAGAAGTGGGAATAAGCCATTCAACCCCCTGACCAGCTTTGCCATTTAAAAAAACTGTTCTTCATCTGACCTCCTGAATGCCATCCGTCCCCACCATTGGAATTATCTACAAGAGCTGCTGCCTCAAGAAGGCAGCAATCCATCATCAAAGATCCCCACCATCCGGGCCATGCCATCTTCTCACAGCTACCATCGGGCAGGAGGTAAAGAAGCCTGAAGTCCCACACCACCAGGTTCAGGAACAGCTACTTCCCTTCAATCATTTGGTTCTTGAACCGACTGGCAAAACCCTAATCACCACTGCAGTTTAGCAACACTATGACCACTTTGATCACTTTGTACTAAAATGGACATTTTTTGTTCTAATTGTGTTTTTTCTTGTAAAAGTTGTGTATAAATTGTTCAATTTATGTTTTTCTTGTGAATGCTGCTTATCTGATCGTATGTGCCTGTGATTGGTATTGGTATTGGTTTATTATTGTCACTTGTACCAAGGTACAGTGAAAAACTTGGCTTGCGTACCAATCGTACAGGTCAATTCATTACACAGTGCAGTTACATTGAGTTAGTACAGAGTGCATTGAGGTAGTACAGGTAAAAAAAGAGTAAAGAGTCACAGCTACAGAGAAAGTGCAGTGCAACAAGGTGCAAGGTCACAACAAGGTAGATCGTGAGGTCAGAGTCCATCTCATTGGATAAGGAGTCCATCTCATCGTATAAGGATGCTGCTGCAAGTAAGTTTTTCATTGCACCTGTGTGTACATATGACTATAAACTCAACTTTGACTTTGATCTTCTCAGTTCCTTTCTTCTGCCCTTTGCCTCTTATCTTTGACACCCCCTTTGACTCTACTTCCTCAGGAGGCTAAAGAAATTTGGTTTGTCCCCTTTGACTCTCATCAACTTTTACCGATGCACCATAGAAAGCATCCTATCTGGATGTATCATGGCTTGGTACGGCAACTGCTCTTCCCCGGACCGCAAGAAACTGCAGAGAGTTGTGGACACAGCCCAGCGCATCACGGACACCAGCCTCCCCTCCTTGGACTCTGTCTTTACCTCTCGTTGTCTTGGTGAAGCAGCCAGCATAATCAAAGACCCCACCCACCTGGGACATTCTCTCTTCTCTCCTCTTCAATCGGGTAGAAGGTACAGGAGCCTGAGGGCATGTACCACCAGACTTAAGGACAGCTTCTACCCCACTGTGATAAGACTATTGAACGGTTCCCTTATACAACGAGATGGACTCTGACCTCACGATCTACCTTGTTGTGACCTTGCGCCTTGTTGCACTTCACTTTCTCTGTAGCTGTGACATTTTACTCCGTACTGTAATTGTTTTTACCTGTACTACATCAATGGACTCTGTACTAACTTAATGTAACTGCACTGTGTAAAGAATTGACCTGTACGATCTGTTTGTAAGACAAGTTTTTCACTGTACCTCGGTACAAGTAACAATAATAAACCAATACCAATACCAATACCCATTGATCAAAAGTCTGCCCACTTCACACTTGAATATATTCAATGTTCCCACAACTCTCTAGGATAGAGAATTTCAAAGATTGTCAAAGCCCTCAGAGGAACAATTCCACCTCACCGACATCTTAAACGAGCAACCCTTAATTCTGATCCTAGTCCTAGATTCCCCCATGAGGAGAAACACCCTCTGACCGTCTAGTGTCCAACTCTTTACTCAAATCAACCTCCCAATGACAATGGGCCAGACCTACTCACTGGACTCACGAAGACAGTCCTGTCAAGCCAGGAATTAGCCCAGTGAACCTTCTCTGAACTGCCTTCAATTAAAATATATTACAGTTTAAACAGGAGACCAGTTACCAGTAAACATTTACAGGAGATACATTCCAGAAAAAGCCGTGAATGCTAAAAACCATGAACTACATTCTTTTGGTGTGTACCGAAGGTTTGTTTGTGAAATGTAATAAAAAATATTAACACTGCTAATACACTTACCTTAATAACTTACCCAGTTCACTAACCTGCACGTTCTAGTAACCGAGACTTCAGAGCCAGTATTGAGGACAGTGAGGGAGCTCCCAGACAGAGATAGCGGCATTAGTGAGGGAGCTCCCAGATGGAGATAGCGGCAGTAGTGAGGGAGCTCCCATAGGGGGAGCAGTGAGGGAGCTCCCAGACTGAGACAGGCATAACAGTGAGGGATCTCCCAGACCAAGATAGGGGTAGTGGCAAAAAAACTCCTGGGCTGACATCAGGACAAGATTGGTTTTAGCGGCATATTTGATTACACTCCGACTGTGCTCTCACCAACAATTGAAGCAAGACTTCCCGACTTCCCGACTTTGCAAAAAGGCCCATGTACCAATTTCCTCCCTAATTACCTCTGTGTATTGATAACATTGTCTAAAGCACTAGAAGATAGCTGATAAGTTAAACCAACAATGTGCTTTACTAAACCAAAAACATAGAGGGAACATTCTCTACTGTCTGCCTGCTACTGGATATATAAAGCAGAACTAGGCTGTCAGTACTAACAATGTGCATATAGACAGCAGTTGGCCACATGGTACGTTCTTAAAAGAGTGCACAGCCAATACTACATAAGGCACATATTTTAAATGCATCTTTTTCATGCTTACTTTCTTTGCCTTGTGAATGAGAAAAGGGCTGGGACTTATTGACTGAGTTCTGGGCCTACTGATTGAAGAATGTGGAACAATCCAACTCGCATCCACTCTGGGTACCCAACTGATCAACACTTCAGAGACACCTCTAATACACAACAGTGATTGAGAGCTGATGCTATTGACCATTGTTCAACACCGACAATACATTGAAAAGACAAACAAAACTATTGTGTATCATGATTAAAATTTGGCTGCAGAAAGAACAAATTACTGGTGCTAATTTCAAATTAAAATCCTTGCTAAAATCAGACTCCTTAAAATTCAATAAGTAATTTTCCACTGCTGAAATAAGTCTGCTCAAAGAACAACAAATAGAAGAGGGGAATGTGTAGTAAAAGCATAAATCAGTTCTTAAACTATTGGATTATAATGCCTGTCTGCAAATGAATTCTCTTCACAAATCATTAGTAATTATTTGCCAATGCTCCTCCACTGAACATATTAATTATATTGGTTCTGTGACCTCAGTAATAACACTCTCCCTGCGTCTGGGGTGATGTCCCAATACAGAGACCTGACCACAAAATCGAGGCTGGGAACTGTCACACAGGATCGAGAGGGTGTCATGCTATTGGGATTGAGTCCTTTGGATGAAATATTAAACTAAGCTTCTGTCTGTCCTCTTGCCATGACATAAAGTAACTTGTGCGTATTTTAAAGAAAAACATTTTTACTTCTTGATCTCCTGACTTCATTGCATCTTGGTGTATATGACAATAAACTAATCTAATCTAATCCAATCTAATCTATCATTCAACTAACAACTGAAGATGGTGATTTAGCGATTTATATGACTTTGTAGTCACAGATAGACAACCACAATTTAGTGCTATAGATGACATAGATGTAGGGTCTATTAATCTGAATGGTTGCCACACACACACACACACACACACACACACACACACACACACACACACACACACACACACACACACACACACACACACACACACACACACACACACACACACACACACACACAGCTATTGAGGAGCCTAGGTACCCTACCAAAGAGACTTAGTTGTGTTTTTAAGTTTATTTAAGGAAGTTGTAACGTCCCATTATAAACAGCCCAAATTTTACCATGGACCTGCTCATTAGGACATACCAAGCACACGTACAGTCCAGAGCCAGCAGTTATTACTCAATCAACATCACTAAAGCATCTTTCTGCCATTGCTTACCTGTTCATTTTCCAACATTACGGCAGTGACCACACCCACAGGTTATTCATCACCATCACGTGCTTCATGGCGTTCTGAGGTCGTAAAAGGCATTGGATAAATTCACACCTTTTATTCTTCATTTCACTAAGACATCTTTGCTTCGAAGAAACTGAGAACTACTTCCAATAAATATTTATTTCTTTTTGGTTATTGTTATTGAATTGGAATTGGAATTGGTTTATTATTATTACCTGTACTGAGGTACAGTGAAAAACTTGTCTTGCATACTGTTCGTACAGATCAAGTCATTACACAGTGCATCAAGATAGTACAAGGTGAAACAATAACAGATTGCAGAATAAAGTGTAACAGTTACAGAGAAAGTGCAGGGTAGGCAGACAATAAGGTCATAACGAGGTAGATTGTGAGGTCAAGACCCCATTTTATCGAATTAGGGAACCACTCAATAGTCTTATAACAGCGGGATAGAAGCTGTCCTTGAGCCTGGTGGTACGCGCTTTCAGGCTTTTGTATCTTCTGCCCAATGGGAGGGGGGAGAAGAGAGAATGTCCGGGGTGGGAGGGGTCTTTGATTATGCTGGCTGCTTTACCGAGGCAGCAAGAAGTGTAGACAGAGTCATTGGAGGGGAGGCTGGTTTCCGTGATGTGTTAAGCTGTGTCCACAACTCCCTGCAGTTTCTTGCTGTCACTGGCAGAGCAGTTGCATACCAAGCCGTGATGCATCCGAATAGGATGCTTTCTATGGTGCATCGATAAAAATTGGTGAGGGTCGACGAGGACATGCCAAATTTCTTTAGCCTCCTGAGAAAGTAGAGGAGCTGGTGAGCTTTTTTTGGCCGTGGTGTCTACGTGGTTGGATAATGTATGGATAAGAATGAATAGGTGACTCATTTTTTCCTCTTCCATTGTTGCTTCATCAGCAAACTTGCAAAAAAATATGCAAGGGTGTGTAATCACTTGTTTCCTGTCAGGCCTGTGTTGAAACAAACATTAGATGTGGACTTCATTCCCCATTGGAGTCACAGAGTTGTACAGAATGGAAATAGGACCATGTCCCTGCTGACCTATTTATCAATCTACCTCAATCCCATTTACATTAGATTCTTATCCTTCTGTGCCTTGCTTATTCAAGTGACTGTCGAAATGTCTCTTAAATGCAGTAATTGTATCCGATCCCTCCACCTCCTCTGGCAGTGAGTTCCAGATATCAACCACACTCTGGGTAAACAACATTCCCCTTTTAAACTCCTCCCTCTCACCTTAAATCTCCCTCTTGTTTTTGATATGTGAGGTCCAATCTGTTACACGAGGTCCAATCTCAGTGTCTAGTGGCAGCAGAGCACTGGATAAACTGGTGATTTTTTTGCCAAATCTAAATTTAAATTCTCAAACTGAATTTACATTTTTTTTGACCATGGAAAAGAGATTCTGTCTATCTGCTCTATCCATACATCTTATAATTTTATATCCTTCTATATATATAACCCTTGAGCCAAGAGTTGATGGGGTTTTAACAGATTATAGCCATTTAGTCTGCAATGGTGTCTCCAGCTGATGGATCCTCCTTATGGAGACTCTGCAGTGACCACACCCAGATTTAGCACATCACTTAACACATAGTCTGGTATGTTTGTTTTCCAGAAATATATTTAATTCATAATATACATAGTAAATTCAATCAGAGCATCTTATTGTCTTCCAACACTATACCAAACAACTCAATCCATTCCCTTACAATATGTCAACATTACTAATTACAAGTGCAGGCATGGCAGTGTAGCGGTTAGCATAACGTTTTATTGCGCAAGCGACCCAGGTTCAACTCCGGCCACTGTCTGTAAGGAGTTTGTACGTTCCTCCCGTGTCTGCGTGGGTTTCCTCCGGGTGCTCTGGTTTCCTCCCACATTCCAAAGATGTACGAGTTAGGAAGTTGTGGGTATGCTATGTTGGCGCCGGAAGCGTGGCGACACTTGCAGGCTGCCCCCAGAACACTCTACGCAAAAGATGCAGTTCACTGTGTGTTTCGATGTACATGTGACTATTAGATATCTGATCTGATCTGACATCAGTGAAACATTTGAGAGGTTGTTACACGAGGTCCAGTCTCTCTGTGTCTCGTGACAGCAGAGCACTAGATACACTGGTGTTTTTTCATTAAATTTAAATTTAAATTCTCAAGCTGAATTTACTTTTTTTTGACTCTTAGCAGTGTGGAGGAACAGAGGGATCTTGGGGTTCACGTCCATAGATCCCTCAAGGATGCCGCGCAGGTCGATAGGGTTGTTAAGAAGGCGTATGGTGTTTTGCCCTTCATTAGTCGGGGTATTGAGTTCAAGAGCCGCGAGGTGATGCTGCAGCTCTATAGAACTCTGGTCAGACCACACTTGGAATATTATGTTCAGTTCTGGTCGCCTCATTATAGGAAGGATGTGAAAGCTTTAGAGAGGGTGCAGAGGAGATTTACCAGGATGTTGCCCGGATTGGAGAACATGTCTTATGAGTATAGGTTGAGTGAGCTAAGGCTTTTCTCTTTGGAGCAAAAGGGGATGAGTGATTTGATAGAGATGTACAAGATGATAAGAGGTATAGATCAAGTGGACAGTCAGAGACTTTTTCCCAAGGCAACAATGGCTAACACGAGGGGACATAATTTTAAGGTGATTGGAGGAAGATATAAGGGGGATGTCAGGGGTACGTTTTTTACACAGAGAGTGGTGGGTGCGCGGAACGCACTGCTGGCAGAGGTTGTGGGAGCAGATACATTAGGGACATTTAAGAGATTCTTAGATAGACACATGAATGATAGAGAAATAGGGGGCTATGTGGGAGGGAAGGGTTAGATAGATCTTAGAGCAGGATAAAATGTCAACACAACATTGTGGGCTGAAAGGCCTGTACTGTGCTGTAATGTTCTATGTTCTGTGTATGAGCCCTGAATAACTATTTGCCACAATGGAGAATAGATGTGATTGCACTGAAGAGGGTGCAGAAGAGATTAACTTGGATAAACAAAGGCTGATGCTGGAATCTAGATGAAAAACACAATGATGCTGGAGGATCTCAGCAGGCCAGGCAGCATCCGTGGACAAAAGCAGGCGGTCAATATTTCAGGTCAGGACCCTTCCTCAGGATTAACCTGGATGTTGCCAAAATGGAAAATAGTGGCTTTAGAACATAGAACATTACAGCACAGTACAGGCCCTTCAGCCCACGATGTTGTGCCGACATTTTATCCTGCTTTAATATCTATGTAATCCTTCCCTCCCACATAGCCCTCCATTTTTCTATCATTCCTGTGGCTATCTAAGAGTCTCTTAAATGTCCCTAGTGTATCTGCCCCCACAACCTCTGCCAGCAGTGTGTTCCACGCACCCACCACTCTGTGTGTAAATAACTTACCCCTGACATCCGCCCAATACCTTCCTCCAATCACCTTAAAGTTAGGTCCCCTCGTGTTAGCCATTGTTGCCCTGGGAAAAAGTCTCTGACTGTCCACTTGATCTATGCCTCTTATCATCTTGTGCACCTCCATCAAGTCACCTCTCATCCTCCTTCTCTCCAAAGAGAAAAGCCCGAGCTCACTCAACCTATCCTCAAAAGATATACTCTCCAATCCAGGAAGCATCCTGGTAAATCTCTTCTGCACCCTCTCTAAAGCTTCCACATCCTTCCTATAATGAGGCGACCAGAACTGAACACAATGAGGAAAAATTAGATAGGCTAGGTTTGATTTCTTTGAAACAGAGGAAACTGTTACTCTGAGGGTGTAGAGAGAGTTAAAAACAAGCTGCTGGAGGAACTCAGTGGGTCAAGCAGTGGCTCAAAGAGGGAAAGGAATTGTCAACATTTTGGGTCAAAGCCCTGCATCAGGACTCAAAGACAGAGATAGATAGAGAAAACAGGGTCCATTAGAAGAAGGGTCAATAATTGCCAGAAGGATTAGAGTGGCGATAAGTAGAATGCTTTCACCCAGAAGGTAGTAAAGGTCTGGAACTAACTACCTGAAAGGGTGATTGAGACAAAAACTCTCATCACATTTAAATAGCACTTAGATTTTTTAAAAAAATTCAATAATACTTTATTCAAAATAATAAAAAAATACAAAGGAAGAAAACAGTGCAAAATACAAAACAACATTCATGGTTGTTACATTCAGTAGTGTGAAAATAAAGGGAAAAACAGACAAACATTGCACCATTGCAACCACGTGGCTCCCTGGGTATATACCCATTTCATTGATCGAGGGGCTTCCCCACCCAACTTAACCGATGTGAGGTAGTGGAAGGAGCCCATATAGTGGTCTTTACCTACAGAGCCTTAGCATTTGCTGCACTGAGCTTCAGTGCATCACGTACTCCTGCAGCCGGGACTGTGCCAGTCTGTAGCGTTCCCTTCCAGACCAAATTTCAGGCGGACCAAAACAGTACTTAGATGTGCACTTGAAGAACTATGACATGGGCACTGTTGTCCCAGTGCTTGGAGTTGGGATGAGGCTGGAGACCTCTTGTTCAACCAGTACAGACACAATGAGCCAAATGGCCAAATGTTGTAAGTTTCCTATGATTCTAACTACCAAACATTTAAAAATTTGGTGTTAGTGCACGATTTTCAACCTGCTGAGATGTTAAATATTCATCATGAGCTTTTAGCTACACGTTCTAATATTATGATAATGACTGGGGATCTGTGGCCTGTTCTAAAGATAAGATAATGAAGCAATAACATATTCATATTTCTCTTTCTGATATTTATATCTTGAAATATTTTGGAAAAACTGTATTGAGTTTGTATTTAGTTTATTAGTTTGAATCCTCTGTGTAGGGGCACAGGAGTGAAATTTCTTCGCATTTTCACAACTTGGGGTTCAAGTCCATGGCTCACTGAAAGTGGCTACACAGGTAGATAGGGTGGTTAAGGAGGTTTATGGAATGCTTGCTTTCATTAACCGAGGTATTGAGTACGGGAGTCAAGAAGTTACCATGCATCTCTATAGAACTCTGGTTAGGCCACATTTAGAGTATTGTGTGCAATTCTGGTCACCTCACTGTAGGATGGATGTCGAGGCTTTAGAGAGGGGACAGAGGAGGTTTCCCGGGATGCTGCCTGGATTAGAGGGCATGTGCTATCAGGTGATGCTGGACAAACTTGGGCTCTTTTCTCTGGAGAAGCAGAGGCTGAGGGGCGATCTGTTGGAAGTGTATAAAATTATGAGGGGCATAGACGGGGTGGACAAGCAATATCTTTTTCCCATTATTGAATGATCCAATGCCAGAGGGCATGCATTTAAGGTGAGAGAGAGCAGGTTCAGAAGAGATGTGAGGGGTACGTTTTTCACTTAGAGAGTGGTGGATGCCTGGAATGCGTTGCCTGATAGGGTGGTGGAGGCAAATTCATTGGGGCTTTTAAGAGAGGCTTGGACATGCACGTGAATGAGAGGAAAATGGAGGGATATGGACATTCTGTAGGTAGGAGGGACTAGCTATGTCTGCACAACATTGTGGGCCGAAGGGCCTGTTCTGTGCTTTTCTTTTAAACAGATCAACTTAAAATACAACTGCACCTGGGCAGGTTGAAGCAGTGAATGTCTGACCATAACATTCCCAAATGATAATCAAAATCATAGGAAATGAGGTGTAATACATGACATGGGTCATGTGATAAGACTATTGAACGGTTCCCTTATACAACGAGATGGACCTCACGATCTACCTTGTTGTGACCTTGCACCTTAATTGCACTGCACTTTCTCTGTAGCTGTGACACTTTACTCTGTACTGTTATTGTTTTTACCTGTACTACATCAATGCACTCTGTACTAACCCAATGTAACTTGTTACGGACTCAGTGAAAGTCCCTTTAAGATAGAGAGTGTGTGTGTATGTGTGTGTGGGGCGTGCTTACGTCAATAGAAGATAAAGGACGTAATGACGTTGTAGAAGAAGAAGAAGAAGAAGGAGAGAGAGAGAAGGGAGAGAGACACCAGCCTGCTTGTTTTCTCTATCGATGGATGAGAAACAATAACTGTGTTTGCCACTGAAATCCATGTATGGAAGTTGAAAGTAATCCGGTGGAGTTCACTTTGTTGCTGACCTGTAGAAGGAAACAGGTATTTGTGTGTGGACGACCACGGTTCGGATGCTTTTCAGGGTGAGGAAGTCACTACCGAGTAAACACTGAAGTGTCGTTTGGGTTCCATCGTGGAACATTTGGATTTCGTATGTACTCTCTCTCTATGTTTTTCTACATCTACATCTTATCTTCAGACAACGGTGGTTGTTGAAGAAGCCCTTGCTCATGTTTCACCTTATGGCTTGCGGAACTGAACTTTAAGAACCATTCAGGAACTGGGAGTTTTGGACTTTGTCACACCCACACACGACGAATTTAGTTTTGGGGTTAACGTTCGAGGTTTAACATTCTTGAATTCTAACATACTAACATTTTTACTTTTATTTTACGTATTATCATAAGTAGTGATTAATAAAATAGTTTTTAACACTAAATCATGCTCAGTGTGTTTCTTTTGTTGCTGGTTCGTGACAAACTGTACTGTGTAATGAATTGACCTGTACAATCGGTGTGTAAGACAAGCTTTTCACTGTACCTCGGTACAATAATAAACCAATACCAATACCAATTTCTCAACTGTTCTATTGATCTCTTTCAGTGAACCCGAGTGTTATTCTGACACAGAAGGAGGCCATTCAGCCCATTAAGTCCATACTGATTTCCAGGGAAGTTATACCCTTAGTCCTACACCCCCTCATTTCCCTGTAGCTCTGCAACGTATTCTTACACGTGCCCATCAATTCCCCTTTGAATCTTCTTGAAGCTAACCAGCACTTGGGAGTAAGTTACTGCAGCCCATCAACCTACCAGAGTTTAAGAAAAAACTGCTGGAGGAACTCAGCGGGTCGAGCAGCATCTGTGGAGGCAGAGGGATGGTCGACAATTTGGGTCAAGACCCTCCATCAGGACCTGCCTTTTTCCTGATGCAAGGGCTTACCCGAAGCATGTTGTAGCCTTAGAGAAGTGTGATGTTCACAATGGTTTCTCCTTCTCTAACCTTTCATTAGAACCTCATTGAAGAAATTCATTGACTGTAGACAATTCATATCAAAACCTATCGTTGTTACTCATTTGCATGACATTTAAAACCTGCTTATGCATGCCTTTGACAATAAACTTGAACTTTTTAACTTTTTAATGTTCTCCCCACAATAGTTAATAAGCATGTCTCCACTCAGCGCAGAAGCAGGCCCTTCAGTCCATTTTATGCTCTCCCCCATTCCCATCAACTCCGACTAAATTTTAGCACTCGCTAGGGGCAATTTACAGTGACCAATTAGCCTACTAATCCACAATTATTTGGAATGTGGGAGGAAACCTGAGCACCAAGAGGAAACCCACGCAGCCACAGGGAGAAGAGGAAAACTCCACATGGACAGCAACAGTGGTCAGGATTGAATTCAGATTGCCAGAGCTAAGTAGTGACTAACAAGTACAAACAGTGCTGTGGTGTTTTAGATTTGATATCACAAAGTTTCGATAATAGTTTACTAGGAGTAACATCCACTATTCCATAAAGGAGAACTAAAATTCAATGAAACTATCCCACTGTGCCACTAACGTGCTTAATGGTGGAAATTCATTAGTGATTACAGACAGTAATCGAATTTGGAGATAGTTATAACCCCCTGATTAGATTATTGTCCATAATCAATTTCAGGTACCTCTTAATGACAGTAAGATGCTCCCATCCACACTTCCGCACACAGACAATTCTTTAACTTTGAACGGTGAACATTAAAAATGTTCAGCATGCAATATTAAAGATTTATGTAAGGTATAATTAACATGTGGATAATAATCTAGTTCTTGCCGTTGACACCTTCTGAAATTGGACTGCTGTCGAAAATCACTGGTGGACATCTGTTATTCTCTAAGGTACAAAGTTTGTACTGTTACATGTTACTGTGATAACTAAGTTCATTTTCTACAGCGTGAGTTGCCATGAAGTGCATCTTGCTATTGAATAATATAAACCCCACCTGTACATGATGGGTCCACAGTGATAGTCACATCACTATGGCAAGAATATTGAATTTAAACATTACTTTCAGGTGATTTACTTTCCAATCTGAGATTGCCCATTCATGTTGGAATGTGATTCCGTAGGGAACCTCATTACAAATGTTCATTCTTTCTGTATTAACAAGGCAACAGACTTAATGGCCACTTTTCCTTTCTCCAAAAGGAGATGGGATAGAGATTCAAAATGGATTCTCCTGTTTAATTATTCCCACTGCTCTCCGACCCCGCAGAGTGGGTCACCTTTTTTAATTCATTCTGATCAAACATCATTAGCAAAAATATCATTTATTGCCCAAACTACTCATCTTTGACCAGCACAGAGTAAATGGGCTGAATGGTCTCCTTCTGTGATTCCAATGATTCCATGACAATGTGGTGTTCTTTGCCTTCTGTGTTGGAAGGATATTGTATCATTCAGGAAGGTGGTACAGAGTCATAGAGTAATACAACATGGAAACAGGCCCTTCAGCCCAACTCATCCATGCTGACCATCATGTTAGTCCCAAGTTTGTCCCATTTGCCCATGTTTGGCCCATAGCCATCTAAACCTCTTGCATCTAAACGCCTTTTAAATGTTATTATTGTAACTGCCTCAAACACTTTCTCTGGCAGCTCATTCCATATACGGATCACCCTCTGGGGACCACCTGCCCCTCAGGCCTCTTTTAAATCTTACCTCTTACTTTAAGCCTGTGCCCTCTAGTTTTTAGATCCCCTTCCCTGGGAAAAGGACTGTGTGCATTCACCCTATCTATACCCCTTATGATTTTATACACCACTATAAGGTCATCCCTCAGTCTCCTACATTCCAAGGAATGTAGTCTGCCCAACCTATCCCTATAACTCAGGTCCTCGTCAATCTTCCCTGCACCATATCCAGTTTAATGATGTCTTTTGTATAACAGGGCGACCAAAGCTGTACACAGCAGTCCAAGTGCAGTCTCACTAATGTCTTGTAGAACTGCAACATAACGTCCCAACTCCTGGTGAGGGAGGAAAGGAGGCCAGGGCTCAGTGGTGCTGCCAAGGGACACCAGCAGAAGGGACACTGGGACTGGGTGGGTGACCATCCTTGTTGAACAAGGGCTGTGAGTTGTAGATGTAGTGTGGAGACCCAAGAGACTGCAGGTGCTGGAATCTGGAGCAACAATCTGCTGGAGGAACTCAGCGGGTCAGGCAGCATCTGTGGCAGGAAAGGAATTGTCAACGGTTCTGGTCGAAATCCTGCATCAGGATCCTGCCTGCAGTCCCGATGCAGGGTTTTGACCTGAAATGTCGACAATTCCTTTCCTCCCACAGATGCTGCCCGACCCGCTGAGTTCCTCCAGCAGATTGTGTGTTGCTGTAGATGTCGTGTATTTAGATTTCCAAAAAGACATTTGACAAGGTACCACAGAAGAGGCTGGTGCATGAATTAAGAGCCCAAGGTATTGGAGGAAGTGTGTGAGCATGGATTGAAAACTGGATCTCACAAATAGTTGGAATAAATGGGTCAATTTCAGTCTGGAGGGATGTAACTCATGGAAAACCCCAGAGATTGGTTCTTGGCCCTCAGTTGTTTGCTACTTACATTAATGAGCTGGAGGAGAGAACAAAATGTTAAGATAAGATAAGATCTCTTTATTTGTCACACGTACATCGAAACACACAGTGAAATACATCTTTTGCGTAGAGTGTTCAGGTGGCAACCCGCAAGTGTCGCCATACTTCCAGTTCCAACATAGCACGCCCACAACTTCCTAACCCATACGTCTTTGGAACGTGGGAGGAAACTGGAGCACCTGGAGGAAACCCACGGAGTCATGGGAAGAACGTACAAACTCCTTACAGACAGCGGCCGGAATTGTACCCAGGTCACTGGCACTGTAAAGCGTTATGCTAACCGCTACACTACCGTGCCTCTCCACATCCACCCTATCTGCCCAGAAGTCCTCCCCTAACCAAATTAATACACAATCTAGAGGAGGAATGTTGGGTGAATAGGGATGAAATTTTCACACTCCTCTTTGACAGAGTCATGGAATCTTTATCGTGCATCTGAACAGGGGGAAGATGGGCTTTAACATCCAGTACAGATGTAGCTGGTGAGCACTGCAGGCAGATTACATACACACATAAGAGGTGCAGGATAAGCAATTTAACCCCTCAACTTGTTCTGCCACTTAATAAGATCACGATTAATCTGAGGGTAACCTTAACTCTGCATTCACGTCTCTCCCCGATAACATTTCACACCTTGCATACTGAGCATCCACCTATCTCTAAAAATATTCAAAGACTTTCACTGCCCTTTATGAAAGTGAGTTCCAAAGTCAAGTCGAGTTTATTGTCATGTGCACAAGTGCAATGAGGTATGGGGACAGTGAAAAACGTGCTTGCAGCAGCATCACAGGCACGTAGGTACAGACAACACACAGAACATAAATTATACATAAATTAGACCAGGCAGTGAAGAAAAAAAGACTGTGCAAAACAAGACATTAGTGCAAACAAAAACACAATCAGAGACAAGTCCATGGTAGTGCAAGAGGTGGTCCATAGTGTTCCATTGCTGGGGTAGGGTTAGGGTTGTGCAGGTTGGTTCAAGAACCCAATGGATGAAGGGAAGTAGCTGTTCCTGAACCTGTGAGACCTCAGGCTTCTGTACCTCCTGCCCGACGGCAGCACTGATAAGAGGACAGCTTGTATCCCGCTGTTATCAGACTCTTGAACAGACATCATACGCTACAGATGCCGGAGGGCGGCACGGTAACGTAGCGGTTAGCGCGATGCTATTACAGCGCCAGCGATCGGGGTTTGATTCCCGTCGCTGTCTGTAAGGAGTTTGTGCGTTCTCCCGTGTCTGCGTGGGTTTCCTCCGGGTGCTCCAGTTTCCTCCCACATTGCAAAGATGTACGGGTAGGTTAATTGGGTTTAAAATGGGCGGCGCGGACTCGTTGGGCCGGAAGGGCCTGTTACCACGCTGTAAATAAAACTTTTTAAAAATTTAAAATTTAAGATGAACTTTTGACCTCACAACCTACCTCATCGTGGCCCTTGCACTTTATTTGTCTGCCTGCACTGCACTTTCTCTGTAACTGTAACACTATGTTCTGCATTGTGTTTTCCTTTGTGCTACCTCAATGTACTTACATGTGGAATGATCTGTCTGGAGGGTACACAAACAAAAGCTTTTCACTGTATCTTGGTACATGACAATAATAATCCAGTACCAATACTAATACCAAGAGGGCATGACCTGGATGGTTGGCCTCCTGCAGATGCTGTCAGTGGTGGGGAGGGTGTGCCCATGATGGACCGGGCTGTGTCCACTGCTCTCTGCAGCCTCTTGTTTTCCTGTGTGTTAGAGTTACCATACCAGGCCGTGTCAGGATACTTTCAACATTTTATCGGCAGAAGTTAAAGTGTTTGTTATCATGTCAAATTTCCTCAAGGTTCTACGAAAGTAGACCCATGAGCATTTGGGAGAAAATAATCACCTCATCCTTGTCTGATGATGTGACATTCACGGTTGGTATTGCACTACATTCTCAGCCAAGGTTATGTGAAAGAAAGACTTGTGTACATGTTGCACTTCTCCGCACACCCCAAAGCACGTTACGGCTGATTAAGTACTCTTGAAGTGATGAGAATGTTATACTGTAGAAAACATGGCAGCCAATTTGTGCACAGTAAGATCCCACCAACAGCAATGGTGCAATGACTAGCTGAGGTGATGCACAGGGATATTTACCTGGCTGATCTTTGGGGATGAACACCAGCTCTTCCTCAATGTAGCCATATAGGATCTGTTACATGCACCTGAAAGGGAAGTCAAGGCTTCAGCTCACTATCACATTCAACATAAAAAATAGAAACCATTCAGTCCATTGTATCTGATTTGAACACTGGAAGATCAGTGCTGATCTTCTATCTCTGTCCCACTTCCCTGCACTAACTCTAAACCCCCTCAATATCTAAAACTCTGTTGATATCAACTGTACTGCAATACATTGGACTCTAGTTGCCGGAGTGGGACTTGAACCCACAAGTTTCTGAGAGATGTGAAGTCTAGGGGACACCTGCCTCAATCCCTGAGTGTGGCTGAAAACCACTACTTCCTAACGAAGTAGGAACTGAAACCCAGGGTCAAATTGCCATTTCTGTTTCTCCATTTTTGTCAGTGGATGGCATGAATGCAATACAGCTTTGAAATAAGCTGTAAAAGCATTTAAAACTCCCTGGGCTTTCCTTTATTCTGTGTCCCCTCCTGTTGTTCTCTAAGTCATAACTTGATATACCCTAATCTTTCTCCTTCAAGCAAAATTGCATTGTTGCTGACTGCCAGTCCGCTGTGGAACCTGTGAGACTCATTAAGTAGAAGGAACCGCATTTGTTACAAAATGGAGAAACAGACAGACGTGAAACCTGCGCTCCTTCTCCCAAATGCAGAAACCATTTTAAATATTAACAGTATTATGGAAAGTGGTGAGGGGAACATGATCAGATGGTGTCCAGGTGCTTTCTCCAGACTTTCATCAATTGATGAGAGACCCGTTCTCTGTAATTATCGTGTTAAGATGTTGCCAATGCCGTTGTCTGCACAAACTGATTCATTTCTTACTCCTTTCTTGAGTCACATGGACAACACATGCACGCACACACACACAATTAACATGCTCACAGTCTCACATGCAAGCTTTAGTGATATACACACATGCTTTCACACACAATCACATATGAACACACACAAGCATTCTCACACACACGCTTTTACATGGACTCTCACACTTGCACACTCAGAGATGTGTCCTCTCATGCAGGGACATTCACAAATGCACATTCACTAACTCATGCTTGCTCACATGCACCCTCAACCATGCACAAGCACACTTACACATTGTGGTATGAAAGGCCAGGGGTCAGATGACCGTGACAACACTACTGACCCCCATGCTCGGATGATAGCATTGCCTATTAGGTCGGAAGCTAAACCACTGTCAATCAAGGGTCCGGCTCCGCCCCACCCGTTAAAGAGTACACCTGAGGACTGGCTCATAACCCACCTTTGTTCTTGACCCTGAATCATTGGTTTGCTTCACCTGAGCGGCTCCACCCTGCTACAGCCCTATAAAAGATGGTACACATGGGCTCTCTTCCTCTTTTCCGACTGCCACTGGGGTCGAGACCACAGGTGAGAGGGGGCACTTCCACAGGGGTCTAGGAGCGTCCTGAGTAGATTCCCAGTAACATAAAGCTGTTGTTTGTCCCGATTCAGGGGGTCCAGACAACATATTTGTTCGTTCCCTGATAGTTTGTACTAGTTCGTTGTGTGTGTGTGTGTGTGTGTGTGTGTGTGTGTGTGTGTGTGAGTGTGTGTGTGTGTGAGAGAGCGTGTGTGTGTGAGAGAGCGTGTGTGTGAGTGTGTGTGTGTGTGTGTGTGTGTGTGTGTGTGTGTGTGTGTGTGTGTGTGAGAGAGCGTGTGTGCACTTCACCCGTTGCGACTTCCCCCACGTTTCGTGATCTCCTGCTTGAGAGTGTGCGAGTGTGCATCTGTTCCTTCACATTCTGTTCCCGTGTCAGTCTTTGTGAATAAAATCCTCCTTTTAAAGCACAATGACTGTGTGTCCAGATACCTTTTATCTTTAAGATCCCAAAAGAACCTTTCTCATAACACAAAGCCACATGTCTACATCAATGGTGCTGAGGTTGAGAGGGTTGAGAACTTCAAGTTCCTTGGAGTAAACATCACCAATGGCCTGTCCTGGTCAAACCATGTAGATGCCACAGTGCACCAGTACCTCTATTTTCTTAGGATGCTAAAGGAATTCAGCATGTCCCTGTTGACTCTCACCAATTTTTATCGATGCACCATAGAAAGCATCCTATCTTGATATGGCAACTGCTCTGACCAAGACTGCAAGAAACTGCAGAGAGTTGTGGATGCATCTCAGCACATCACAGAAATCAGCCCCCCCTCCATGGACTCTGTCTACGCTTCTCACTGCCTCAGTAAAGCAGCCAACATAATCAAAGACACCACAACGAACATTCTCTCTTCTCCCCCCTCCCATCGGGCAGAAGATACAAAAGCCTGAAAGCACGTACCACCAGGCTTAAGGACAGCTTCTATCCCACTGTTAAAAGGCGATTGAGCGGTTCCCTATTACGATAAAATGGACTCTTGACCTCACAATCTACCTCATCATGGCCTTGCACTTTATTGTCTGCCTGCACTGCACTTTCTCTGTAACTGTAACACTTTATTTTGCATTCTGTCTTTGCTTTTTCCTTGTGCTTCTTCAATGCACTGATGTGATGAAATGACCTGTATGGATGGCATGCAAAACAAAGTTTTTCACTGTACCTCAGTACATGTGACAATAAAAAACAATTTAGCAATTTACCAATTTATTGCAATCACATATGCAGACCAACACGTTTGCTCTCATATATGGACACTTGCATATGCACACACAGGCACAATTACATTAACACTTAAGCATGCACATCCATGCACACATATTTATACATATACACCACATATGCACATGTCTATTCACATGCACACACATACATTTACACATGCCACTAATGACATAGGAAAATAATAAATAATTTAATCTCTAATATCAGAAACCTTGGACAAATAAAAGTCAAAATCTGATCTAAATTATTCAAAATAATCTATTTTATAATGACAGTAATGTATTAGACAGAAAGGCTTTCTTAGAAACACAAATTTTGCACACTAATATTAGCACAATGTTGCAAGAATTGTAATTAAGGTACAGCGGCCACGAGATGTTCATCTATCTGAATGTTTTTTAATTCATTTTGCAATTAACTTGGCCAGGATTACTCTAAAATGCATTGATACTACAACTTTAATATTTACACAAATAAGTTAAAACTAAATAAAAATCCCCGATGTTCTGACATTGTCCACAACAAGAGCGTTACAGTGCTGAAAGAGGACACTTTGCTCTTCATGACCATGTTGGACAAAAATAATCCATCCAGACTAATCCCACTGGCCAACCCGCGGTCTGTGAACTCATCCTGGTCAATATTTAGCCCTTGGGATAGCAATACTAAAATAAAATCCATTCATTATTACTCTGCTGTTTGCATCAGCTTGCTGTGCACCGATTTGCAGATGCATTTCCTACATCATGACCATGCACGCACTTCAGAACTACCTTATTGACTGCAATATACTTTAGGATGTCCTGACATGGTCATGAAAAGCACTATATAAATGTAAATCTTTCTATTTGTAGATTACACCTCTTCAAGTAGCTACCCAGGTATTATTTAACTGTGATGAGGGACTCGGCCTTCATCAATATAGTCTGATGCCGAAGACAGCAAGAACTTTGTCATTGGTTTAGAATAGTGACATTATGCATTCTAATACTTTGTGTAATATGTGTAACTAATGTTGTTAAAGATACAGGTATGGCAATAGTTAGTGTGTTAACCAGCTTAATAAAGCTTGTTTGCTAGTGATTTTCCATGTGACAAGAAGGACTTGTGACAGGGAATGTTTGATCAAGTATGTAAGGAGATTTTCCACTGATAGAGAGGGCTTCAGTGGCGCCAGGGTCCATAAACTGAGTATCTTCTCTTATATTTGTTATTGCCAGGGGTTTCCACCAACAGAAAGGTTTCACCTGAATAGTGTAAAGGGTTTGTTCATGTTACTAATTGTGTGATGAAACATTTTTCTTGAACATATTGATTGGATCAGAATCCTATTGTAATAAGCCAGCGTTTTGCAATGATCACCCATTCAGACAATGAACTCTGAACCCTCAGCACCACTTAGATGAAATAAATTCAGCCCTTTAGATTCTCCATATTGTCTCCCTTGTAATCTTATATACCTTGGTCAACTCTCTTGTCAGTATCTCTGTTAAGGGAAATAACAGCAGTCTCTCTGAGCTCCAGTCCTCCAGATAAAGTAGCATTCTAGTAGACCTCCCCTGCACCCTTCCCAGTGTCGTCATATCCATCCTACAGTGTGCTGACCAGAAAAACGAGCTTCCTGACCACATTTGGCCTAACTAAGATACGATAAGATAAGATTTCTTTATTAGTCACATGTACATCGAAACACACAGTCTTTTTCATAGAGTGTTCTGGGGGCAGCCCGCAAGTGTCGCCACGCTTCTGGCACCAACATAGCGTGCCCACAACTTCCTAACCTGTACGTCTTTGGAATGTGGGAGGAAACCAGAGCACCCGGCGGAATCCCATGCAGACACGGGGAGAATGTACAAACTCCTTACAGACAGCGGCCGGAATTGAACCCTGGTCACTGGCACTGGAATAACGTTACGCTAACCACTACACTGCCGTGCCTGCCCTAGTGCTTTTTAACAGTTGTACCCCTTATATTCTGTGCCTTAGCAATAATTATGCATATTCCTCCATGTGTACAGGTGAAACTGAACCAGAGTAGCCATATACATATTGTGGCTACAAGAGCAGGTCAGGGGCTAGTAAACCTGTGGTGAGAAACTCACCTTCTTTGTCCTTAAAGCCTGTCCACCATCTACAAGGCTCAGGTCAGGAGTGTGAGGGAACACTCTCCACTTGCCTGGGTGGGTGCAGCTTCAACAACGGTCAAGAAGCTCGACACCATACAGGACACAGCAGCCCGCTTGATAGGCCACCCCATCCACACCCACTCATTCACTCCACCACCGACGCACAGGAGCAGCAGTTTGTACCATCTACAGGATGCACTGCAGCGACTCACCGAGACTCCTTAGCACCTTCCAAACCCACCACCTCTACCAGCTAGAAGGACAAGGGCAGCAAAAGCACGAGGACCACCACCCCCTGGGCGTTGCCCTCCAAGCCGCACACCATCCCGACTTGGAAACATATCGCCGTTCCTTCACTGTGGCTGGGTCAAAATCCTGGAACTCCCTCCCTAACAGCACTGTGGGTACACCCACACCTCAAGGACTGCAGCGGTTCAAGAAGGCAGCTCCCCACCACCTTCTCAAGGGCAACTAGGGGCGGGCAATTAAATAATGACTCAGCCTGCAAAGCCCTTCGATGAACGTATGTAGAAAAATGCTTGGAGTAGCTGAGGGATTTATGAGGCAATGAATTCATAAATATTTGGGTATCTCAACAGTGATAAATTAACCCACTTTGCCCAGCTGCTAACTGATGAGTCTCCACAGTTTTTCTTTCCCTTATTATACATGGGACCCAGGGGAGAGCAGCAGATCGGATCCAAAGTTCTGACCTAAACCATTAACTGTGGTTCTCTCTCCACAGATTCTGCTGACTTGTTGAATGTTTTCAGCATCTTCTGTTCTTATTTCAGGTTTTCGGCATCTGCAGATTTTTTTTTTATTTTCAGTTACTCTGGATTGGATGAATAGTTTGCTCAGTGGTGGAAATTAAAGGGTAATGGTTTTGGGGATGTTAATGACTGGAGGGTGATATTGTGAGGTTCTAAAGGACTTAGCACCTGACCCTTGCTTTTTGAAATATACAGTATATTACGTGCAGAAGGCATGATAAGGAAGTTTGTAGATTGTGCAAAAATTGGCCTTGTGGTTAACAATAAGAAGGATTTGTAGAAGACTGGGTCGGATGAGCAGGGAAGTGGCAAATTAAATTTAATTCAGGGAAGTGTGCGGTAATGTATACGGGGAGGTCCAACAAGGAATATACAATAAGTTGAGAATATTGACTGATAAAGAAGAACAGGGAGCTTGGTGGGTATGTCGACAAATCTTGAGGTAGCAGGGTAGGTCAATATGTTCAAAAGCAGGCATAGAAAGCACAGAATAAAAGAGCAGGGAGGTTATACTGGAACTGTCCACCACATGAGTTCAGTCACAGCTTAAGCACTGTGTACAATTCTGAACACTACAACACAGGAAGGGTGTAGTTACATGCAAGGGGATGTGGAGGAGAAGATGCAGTCGGGACTAAAGAACTGTTGCAATGAGGAAGGATTGGACAGGCTCGGGTCGCTTTCTCTGGATTAGGGGAGGCTGAAGTGGTGCTATAGAAATGCAAGTCTGAGCAAACCATTCTCTCTAAAGCAGCCGCATCCTTCCTCCAGAGTGCAGACCAGAACTGTAGCTGGGAAGCTAGCTTTGGCCTAATTAGCAATTTTTCTAAATGGTTCTAGCCCTTGTATTCCATGCCTTAGCAATAATTATGCAAATCCCTCCAAGAATCACCTGCAGTAGCTGAGGGATTTGTTAGGTGGCAATACCATTCATAAATATTTGGGAATCTTGACAGTGACAAATGAACCACTTTGACTAGCAATACTTATGATGAAACTGCACAATATTTCTTTCTCTTCTTGATATAACATGGTATCCAAGGGAGAGCAGCAAGCTCTGAGCTGAAATATTTACAAATGAGGTGTATAAAATGGAGTGGTTTAAATGGAGTAAATTGGAAGGTCCATTTCACTGAGCAGAGGAATTAAAAATCAAGGTGCAGAGATTTAAATTGATAAATTGGTTTATTATTGTCACATGTACTGAAGTACAGTGAACAACTTGTCTTGCATACTGTTCATACAGATCAATTCATTACACAGTGCATTGAGGCAGTATAGGGTGAAACAATAACAGAATACAGAATAAAGTGTTACAGTTGCAGAGAAAATGCAGTGCAGGCAGACAATAAGATGCAAGGCCATGACGAATTATGTTATGAAGTCAAGAGTCCATCTTATCGAATTAGGGAACCGTTCAATAGTCTTATAACAGCAAGATAGAAGTGTAGAGTCCATGGAGGGGAGGCTGGTTTCCGTGATGTGTCCACAGCTCTCTATGGTCTTGGGCAGAGCATTTGCCATACCAAGCCATGATCATCCGGATAGCCATCAATGCTTTCTATGGTGCATTGATAAAAATTAGTGAGAAGGGGAAAATGTTTGCCCCAGAGCATGGTGAGGTCTAGAACTCACTGCCTGAAAGGCCAGTGAAGGCAGAAAACCTCCCCACACTTAAACAGTATTTGCACGTGTACTTGAAAAGCCGTGACTTCCAGGAGTATGGACCTTGTGTTGGAAGTTGGGACCAGGCTGGCACAGGGGTTGAAGCTGTAAGGGATGGAACCGTCTCCTCTGTATCCTAAATTCTATGATCCTGCAACTTTTGTTTCTCTTGGAGGGATGCATTTAAGGTGAGAGGGGATAAGTTCAAAAGAGATATGAGGGGCAAGTCTTCTTCCATAGAGAGTGGTGGGTGCCTGGAATGCGATGCCAGGGGTGCTAGTGGAGGTAAATGTGATAGAGACATTTAAGGAACTCTTAGATAGGCACATGAATGTGCAGAGAATGGAGGGATGTGGACATTGTGTAGGCAGAAAGCATTAGCTTAGTTAAGCATGTAATTACTAATTTAATTAGTTCAGCACAACATCGTGGGCCGAAGGGCCTGTTCCTGTGCTGTACTGTTCTGTGTTCTAATTCCAGATAATAAGACATTCCAGCTTGAATAGAACATCTCCAGTTTTCATTTTTTATAATATAAGATTTCTTAATCAGTCACATGTACATCGAAACACACAGTGAAATGCATCTTTTGCGTAGTGCTCTGGGGGCAGCCTGCAAGTGTCACCACCCTTCCGGCGCCGACATAGCACGCCCACAACTTCCTAACCCGTACATCTTTGGAATGTGGGAGGAAACCAGAGCACCCGGAGGAAACCCACGCAGACACAAGGAGAACGTACAAGCTCCTTACAGACAGTGGCCGGAATTGAATCCAGGTTGCTGGTGCTGTAATAGCGTTACGCTAACCACTACACCACCGTGCCTGCCCTCACCTTTGTTGGTACTTTTTGATTTCAGTCAATGCCTTCTTCTGTTTGCACTTCCTCCAAAAATTCCTTTCTATTCCTTTCACTCAGCACCAACAATCTCAATCTCTCCCGGTCACCATCCTATCACACTCCTTGCTTTCCGTTCCCTCAGCCTTTGTGCCCTTAAAACATGTTTCTTGTTTATATGTTTCAGAGAGAAACATATTGTGGACATGTTTCGGGTAGGAACATATCCACCTTTCTCCGGTTCTGATGCAAGGTCATGGATCTGGAATGTTGACTCCACTCATCTCTCTACAGACGCTGGCTGACCTGCTGAGTAATCCCAACATTTTCTGTTCCTCCCTCCAGGGGTGAAGGTGGTGAGTGATGACACGTTGCTCGAGATGCAGACAAGAGGACTCATTTGCAATGTAACTATTTGAGAAAAAATTGATCTTGGCTGACTCAAGTGAGGGCAACAGATGTAAATTTGGGCAATCTCAAAGATATTGGCTCAATGGTAATGTTGGGTCAAGAGATTGTGATAGGAATTTTCCAACATTACTTTCCAGTCATTGTGTGGTGCCAGCTGTTTCCAACAAAGTTGGCTGCCTTCTGCTACTAATTTTATCCAGGAACTTCTACCAGGCATTTCAACTATCAGAAGCTTTTACCACAGTCCGATGAAGTATTCCCATAGCTTTCGGTATTCTGAATAAAGTGTGTACAAAGACATCTATTATAGCTTCCTACAGTTGCATTAATGTGTCTTACAATGAACACACTCTGTTTTATAATTAGACACTTTGCAGAGAAATAATTCCATTGCTTGGATTATTTTTGAATCGAATCCAAAAGCAGTTTGTATTTTATTTATAACATTTCTACTCTATTGCAAGATGTGATAGTTATGTATTTTAACATTTTGTGTGTACACCTGCAGCACATTCCACAGAGCACCAAGAAAGACTGGAATCAAACTTTCAGAGCATGGAGAGGGTTTTCCAGAAGGAAGAGTAGATCGCTAAAAGGACCAAATTGAGCTGATTGTGTCCAGGAGTCCTGAAGAGTTCACCCCTTACCAGATGGGTAAGTTCCAGACCTGTGTAGATCTGAACTACCTCTGGGACACATTGGATAACATCTGTGACGTCACTAGTGGAGTTCAGATGGGCAGGCTTTTATCAACATCAGTCTGAATGTCGATTTGTTAACACACAAAGATATGAATATATTTGTTAACAAATCAACATTCGCACAAATGTTGGAAATGCTCCACCACTTAATAAGATTGTGACTGATCTGTGAGCTCAGCTCCACATTCCTACCTACCCCAGTAACATTTTATCCCCTTTCTTGTCAGGAATCTATCTACCAACTGCCTTAAAAATATTAAACATCATGGCTCCCACACCTTATGAGGAAGAGTTGCAAAGATTCATGAGAGAAAAGGATTTGCCTCATCTCCATCTTAAATGGGCAATCATTTATTTTTAAACAGTTATAGATTCTCCCACAAGAACATAGAACAGCACAGCACAGAACAGACCCTTCAGCCCACAACGTTGTGTCGACATAGCTAATCCCTCCTATCTACAGAATGTCCATATCCCTCCATTTTATGCTTACTCGTGTGCCCATCCAAGCCCCTCTTAAAAGCCCCCCATGAATTTGCCTCCACTACTCTATCAGGCAACGCATTCCAGGCATCCACCACTCTCTCAGTAAAAAACATACCCCTCAAGTCTCTTCTGAACCTACCCCCCTCTCACCTTAAATGCATGCCCTCTGGTATTGGATCGCTCAATAATGAGAAAAAGATATTGCTTGTCTGCCCTATCTATGCCCCTCATAATTTTATACACTTCCAACAGATCACCCCTCAGCCTCCGCTGCTCCAGAGAAAACAGCCCAGGTTTGTCCAGCATCTCCTGATAGCACACGCCCTCTAATCCAGACAACATCCTATTAAACCTCCTCTGCAGCCTCTCTAAAGCCTCGACACCCTTCCTACAGTGAGGTGACCAGAATTGCACACAATACTCTAAATGTGGTCTAACCAGAGTTCTATAGAGATGCATCATAACTACTTGACTTCTGTACTCAATACCTCGATTAGTGAAAGCAAGCATTCCATAAGCCTTCTTAATCACCCTGTCTACCTGTGTAGCCACTTTCAATGAGCCATGGACTTGCACCCCAAGGTCTCTCTGCTCTTCCACACTGTTAAGGGTCTTGCCCTTTAGAGTGTACTGCCTCTTGACGTTAGTCCTACCAAGGTGAAACACCTCACATTTATCTGGGTTAAACTCCATCTGCCATTTCTCTGCCCACATCTGCATCTGATCTATATCACGCTGTATCCATCGCCAGTCTTCTACACTATTCACAACTCCACCAATCTTGGTATCGTCTGCAAACTTACAAACTAACCCATCAACGCACTCATCCAGGTCATTTATGTACTTTATATCACAAACAGCAGAGGTCCCAGCACAGATCCCTGTGGAACACCACTACTCACAGGCCTCCAGCCCGAATAAGTCCCTTCAACCACCACCCTCTATGGGCAAGCCAGCTCTGGATCCACACAGCCAATTCTCCACTGACCCCGGAAGAAACATCCTCTCCACATCCACCCTGTTAAGACCCCCCAGGATTTTATCAGTTTCAATCAAATTACCTTTTACTCTCCTAAACCCCAGTGGGTACAAGCCAAGCATGTTCTACCTTTCCTTAAGATAACTCATCCATTCCAGTGTTCATAAGTGTCCTCTACACTGCTTCCAACACACAGGCAACCCTGTGTTACGGCCATTCAGGTTACCTAATTGCCCTTACAGATTCACAAATTACTATCCCAAGATTTGAGATATGGAATAAAATTCGCTCTCATGGAATTATGTGAAGAAAAAGTAAATAAAAATAAAATACATTTTTTTACAACTCGCATTTCTTGACGCATGTGCAGATGATGCATCTTCATGTTACAGAAAATCACAATACCGACCACTTTCTAGGAATACAACATTGAGGCTGTCTATATTAAAATCCCTGCATTAAAATATCTGTATTAATATTCACCTTGTTTGACCTTGCACCTTATTGTCTACCTGCAATGCACTTCCCTGTAGCTGTGACACTTTACTCTGCATTCTCTTAGTGTTTTTAACCTGTACTACCTCAATGCACTCTGTTCTAACTCAATGTATCTGCACTGTGTAATGAATTGGTCTGTACGAATGGTATGCAAAACAAGTTTTTTACTGTAGCTCAGTACAAGTGACAATAATAAACCAACACCAATACCCTAAATAGAGAAACAAATACTATATGCTGTCCCCCAGATGTGGACTCACCAACGCCTATATTATTAAAGCATAACCTCCCTACTTTTGTATTCATTTCCCAAGCAACAACATTTCCACCCAGGTGGATGAAATCTAGAACGCACTGCCTGAGGGCTTGGTGAAGGCAGAAATTCTTACAACATATAAGAAGTATTTGGATGAGCACTTGAAATGCCAAGGTTAGCTTTCCCAATCACTTGCTGTACCTGCTACTAGTCTTTTGCAGATCAAACACTAGAACACCCTGATCCCTCCACACCTCAGAGCTCTGCAATTTCTCATTACTTTGATATTATCCTTCTTTCTTATTTTTCCTGCCAAGAAGTTAATTTCACATTTTCCCACTCGATACTCCCTTTGTCGGATCTTTGCCCGCTCATTAACCTACTCATATCCCTTTTCAGTCTCTCAGGTCCTCACTTTCCAAACTATTTTTGTGTCAGCAAATTTAGCAAGTATGCATTCGGCCTGGAAGTTAGGAGAAAATAGTAAGTTAACTTATTCTCCACTCTAATTTTTAAAACTGTTTCCTCCCTTGTCAATATAATTTTCATTAATTCTATGATAATGCTGGTTAATTACTTTTACTTATTTTTAATTATGTACTGAACTCTGAGTAGTGTTTCAGCATCCTATCCGGATGCATCATGGCTTGGTACGGCAACTGCTCTGCCTGAGACTGCAAGAAACTGCAGAGAGTTGTGGACACAGCCCAACACATCATGGAAACTAGCCTCCCCTCCATGGACTCTGTCTATACCTCTCACTGCCTTGGTGAAGTAGCCAACATAATCAAAGACCCCACCCACCCGGGTCATTATCTCTTCCCCCTCTCCTATCAGGCAGAAGATACAGGAGCCTGAGGGCACATACTACCAGGCTCAAGGACAGCTTCTACCCCACGGTGATAAGACTATTGAACGGTTCCCTTATACGATGAGATGGACTCTTGACTTCACAATCTACCCTGTTGTGACCTTGCACTTTATTGTCTACCTGCAATGCACTTCCCTGTAGCTGTGACACTTTACTCTGTATTCTGTTACTGTTTTCACCCTGTACTACCTCAGTGCACTGTGTAATTAATTGTTCTGTATGAACGGTATGCAAGGCAAGTTTTTCACTGTACCTCAGTACAAGTGACAATAATGAACCAATACCAATACCAAGTGTTTCTGAATGTCAGCCTTGGCAGCTCTGGTAGAAGTGAGACTCTGCATACAGCCTTGTGTCCTTTCAAAGACAGTCAGTATAGTCTGGGGATGCGGCATCAGTGCTTCATCCCCAAATGCCAAATTGGTGCAGAAGTCTCTCTACACCTTGTCTGGTACCTGTTGGGTACAGAAGTACCTCTACACCTTGTCCGATGCCTGTTGGGTACAGAAATCTCTCTACACCTTGTCTAGTTCCTGTTGGGTACAGAAGCCTCTCTACACCTTGTCTGGTACCAGTTGGTAGAGGGTCAACTCTTCCAGTCCTCCACATCCAGCCATGTAAGCAGGGGAATTTAACCTCATGTGAGTGTAGAATTAGCAGGAATATCACAATGGATGATTTGTGAAGGGGCATCAGGCAGGCAATGTGGGCAAACGGGCTGTGGGGCAGATTAGCTTGGTCCCTGCCAGCTGATGACAGACAACCAATCAAATTATCCAGCGGTGAAATTTCATGGAGCAATCTGGTATTTGAAGGGTTAATTATTCTCGAGTAATAATTCAGTAAATTCAGTGGGTCTATTTTCAAAATAGTACTGTTGTTTTGTTAGTACATAACGTACTCACAAAAAATGCTTATGGATTTTCATTTTTCAAAAACATAATTAACATTGTGTTAAAATAGCACAGACATTGAGCTGGAGCGGTTGCTGGCAAGTTTACCCCAGGGTACCTTGGCCAAAAACACTGCAGTTTTAAAAGCACGCCTTTCTGTTCAGTTAGAGGTTGGTCCCGAGCCATGGAGAATTGGGAATCAGACAACTGAAGGATGATTATGCTGGGATGAGTATTCTTTGTATTTATTTACCTTGGATTGAGAACTGAATTCCATAGAGTAGGGCAGAAAATTTGGAGTAGTTCAGTTGTGTTGTTGGCTCGGGGTTATTCTTGGTCTGAATTGGGGAAAATCACATAAAGGCTGTCCACTTCCATTACACGAAGACTGACAATGGACTGTGAACCCTACCTGGTTATTCTTTTCTTTTGCACTATTTATTTACTTTTGTAATTTAGAGTAATTTTATGTCTTTGTACTGCACTGCTGCCACAAAACAACAAATTTCACATCATCTAAGTCAGTGATAATGAATCTGATTCTGAGTTATATAAAAAAAACAGCTGCTGTAAACGTGGCATTTTTGGTGGACGGTCTTCATGTGATTTTCCGGTCAGACCCAAGAATAATCCTGAACCAACAGCAGAACTGAACTACTGTTCTGTTCTGCACAACCCTCCCCACCATCGAGGACATCGTCAAGAGGCGGTGCCTCAAGAAGGCAGCATCAATCATTAGGGACCCTCACCACCTGGGACACGCCCTCTTTTCATTACTACCATCGGGGAGGAGGTACAGGAGCCTGAAGACCCACACTCAACGATTCAGGAACAGCTTCTTCCCCTCCACCATCAGATTTCTGAACTGCCCATGAACATCACCTTGCTGTTCCTCTTTTGCACTATTTATTTACTTTTTGTAACTTACAGTAATTTTTATGTCTTGTACCGTACTGCTGCTGCAAAACAACATATTTCACAACATATGTCAGTGATAATAAACCTGTCATCTACTGTCATGGTTCCAAGTGCTGGTTCTCGATTCTGCCCCTTATCCCCATTGATGGGGCCTTGTTGTGCAGCACATGGTTTCCATGCACTACTATTTGCCTAATGACACACACCTGAGTTCCATCAGGGGACTAGTATAAGAACCCTGGTTTCACAAACACTAGTGGCCAGATTATTGGTCTATTTCTGGGTGTACTCTGTCTCCTGGCTGCCTAGAGCTGCTAATTCTAGAGCAGTCCCAGTTTCTGTGCCTGGACACTGTCTCAGAGTCCTGAGGCAAGATTCCTTCTGTTTGTTGTTCTGTGTTTGGTACTGAGGAAGCATCCTGACTCCAATCTTGTTCTGGTGTTCTGCATTTGGGTTCTCTGATCTTGCTCTTTGTGTGGTGTCTACTCTATGGAATACAGTCTCTGTAATCAGGGAACCTTTTCAGTTGATCAGGAAAATAATCTTGATCAGTTGTTTAAAATAATGTCCATGTAGTAGGGAATGACCCATCATTTAATGTACATTTTGTAGGAAGCAGGAGAATGGTAGGTTGCATGAACTTTATTCATATTTTGGAAACTGGCCTTCATGGGTAAAGCCAACACATTGCCCCTGAGAATGTGGTGACTTCTACCTTCTTGAGCCTCTACAGTTGCTCTGGTGAGAGTGCTCCACAAGTGCCATTGGTTAGTGAACTCCAGGATTTGAACCTAACACTGATGAAGGAACAGTGATAGATCTCTACTTCAGGATGGCTTGTTACCTGGAGGAGAACCTGCATGTGGGTGGTGTTCCCAGGCACCTGTTATCCTTGTCATTTCTTGGTAGCAATAATTGGGTTGCCCCATGGTGATTGACAGCCAGTGAAGCTGGAAATGTAATCACCGTCGCAAGATCCAATTCATGCACAATGCAGTCCACAAAGAGCACGTGATTGTGAGCAAATATTGGGCAGAAACATCGTGGACCTGATTTGGCAACTGTTTGTTAGCCCCTTCCCAATGTGCCTTCTCTGTTAGTAGGAGAGTCTGGGATCTGAGGGCACAGCCTCAGAATAAAGGGATGTCCCTTTAAAACTGAGATGAGAAGGAATGTCTTCAGCCAGTGAGTGGTGAATCCATGGAATTCATTGCCACGGGTGTGGGGGGCCAAGTCACTGGGTGTATTTAAGGTAGAGGATGATAGTTTCCTGTGATTCAGGATTACAGGGAGAAGGCAGGAGAATAGGGTTGGGGGGGGGAAAAAATCAGCCATGATTGAATAGTGAAGCAGATTCAATGGGCCAAATGACCTAACCCTCCTCTGGTATCTTAATGTCTTATGCCGTTGGATGAAATGGCTGACAGCCTGCCTCAGCTTAGTTCCAGAGGACTTTGTCCAACCTCCCAGCCTTTGTGCTTAAAGCTGATTCACAGCATAATAAAAATGACAGGCAGTTTCAGTCAGGAAAAATATAGGTCTTGAAAGGACTACAAAAGAATTGGGGACGTAATCCTCAACTCAGCAGATACCTGGCTGATCCAAACCAAGTGATATTCTTCTTCATCTTAGGGACTGATTGAATCAAATTACAGACATTAACCTAGCTGGTGAAATTTCTTCTGCTCTGCAGCTCCCAATGATCTCAAGGCCTCAATTGTCCCTCAAACACAGCTGGAGACAAGGCATCTGAGAGTCATGTGCAGAGGCTCAGTGCCCTGATGATTCCTGACAGTTTGTGCTGCCGTAGGCTTGGTCCACTGCTTTCAAGCTTCTCTGATAATCAAGAACACTTCAAATTGATATGTGTTTTAATTTTTTTTAAGTTATCCATTACATGAGAGTTATTTAATTCAAAATATAAATATGGAATGAAATAAATGAAAAGCATTGCTGAATTTTCCTTTCAAGGAAGGTTAGTGATCCCATTGAAATGAATGGGACTGTGTTCCACATGCAGGTTGAGGCTGTTGTAATGATGAGGGGCCAGATATGCAGTGCATCAGGTCACTTGACTCAGTAGTGCCCTGAGGATCCTTGGACTCAGTGGTGAGTGCAGGGGTGGTTTGGAAGTTGGTACTCCACTGATACCACTAGTTGTCTGTGGAATCACCCATAGTGTGAACAGTCCAGCCCAGTGTGATATAATGGTCTAAAGTGTGGGATAAATATTGGCCAGAGCTCAAAGGACAACCTCTCTGCTCTTCTGTGAAATAATTCCATGGATCTTTAATGTCCACCTGAGAGAAAAGAAGCAGACTTGGTTTAAGGTCCCCATCCTTGGGATGTTTTACAATGATAAAGGCACAATATAAATGTAGGCTGTTGCTGGAGTATCCTAAGAAAATATTAAAGCAAGGTTCCTCTTTCAGGGTCTTGCTGCTGTGTTGTGAATTTGGAAGCCAAAGAAAAATAACTGAATATTTGGCTGAACTAGATCCCAGAGCAGAATATGGAAGTTGTAAACCAGTTAACTATGCATTCACAAACCAAGAGTTTGATTGGAACATACAACAGTACATGCATACATACAGGAACAGGCTCTTCGGCCCACCATGTCTGTGCTGAACACGATGCCAATTTAAACTAACCCCATCTACCTGCACATGGTCCATAACCCTCATTCTCTGCCTGTGCTTGTGCCTGTCCAAATGCCTTGTAAACATTGCTATTGTATCTGCTTCCACCCCCCCCCCCCCCCCCCCAGCAACACATTCCAGGCACCCATCACTCTCTGTGTTTAATAAAATAACTCACCCCACACATCATCTTTAACTTTTCCCCTCTCAGTTAAATCCAATAGCTGATATTTCCACCCTGGGAAAGGGACTCTGACTACCTACCTTGTCTAAGCCTCTCATAATTCTATATACTTCTATTGGGATTGATTGCTCGGCTAAAAGTTGTACCTAAGCCCAGCAGTTGGACACAGCCAAACTTTGATCAGGCTTGGATCGTGTCAGAGCTTTCATTGGCATCTTCAGTCTATTTCTCTGTTCTGCATGAAATTTGAACCAATCTTTCTGACTTCATGGTGGACAGGTTTCTCGGATAAAAGAGAGTTCCAGGTGGGAAACATTATCCATTGCACTGATGTGCAAAACATTCTAGCAATCAAACACGTTTAATAATGTGCCAGCAACCTTCTTCAACCAGAGAATCTGGTCTGCTGTGAAGTGATTAATGTGAAGCCAACGTGGTTCAATCTGTCCCTAAGATGGAGAAAAATATCACTTGGTTTGGATCGGGCAGGTATCTGCTGAGTTGAGGATTATGTCCCCAGTTCTTTTGTAGTCCTTTCAAGACCTACATTTTTCCTGTCTGAAACTGCCTGTCGTTTTTATTATGCTGTGAATTAGCTTTAAGCGTGAAGGCTGGGAGGTTGGACAAAGTCCTCTGGAACTAAGCTGAGGCAGGCTGTCAGCCCTTTCATCCAACTGCATAAGATCAGAAGATATAGGAGAAGGATTAGGCCATTTGGCCCATCCAGTCTACTCCACCATTCATTCATGGCTGATTTTTTTTTTTCCCCCAACCCCATTCTCGTAGATTCTCCCTATAACCCTGAAACAATCAGGAACCTATCATTCTCTGCCTTAAATACACCTAGTAACTTGGCCTCCACAGCCTCCTATGGCAATGAATTCCACGGACCCACCACCCTTTGGCTGAAGAAATTCCCCCTCATCTCAGTTTTGAAGGGACGTCCCTTTATTCTGAGGCTGTGCCCTCGGATCCTAGACTCTTGCCACTGATGGAAACATCCTCTCCACGTCCACTCTATCCAGGCCTTTCAGTATCCCAAAGGTTTCAATGAGATCCTCCCTCATCCTTCTGAACTCCATCGAGTACAGACCCAGAGACATCAAACGCTCCTCATATGTTAAGCCTTTCATCCCTAGGATCATTCTTGTGAACCTCCTCTGGACCCTCTCCAGGGCCAGAACATCCTTCCTTAGATACAGGGCCCAAAATTGCTCACAATGGTGACTTGGTGGGCTGAAGGGTCTGTTTACATGCCAGATGTCTCTATGGCTCTGTCCTCATGAGAACTGAGGTCTTTTCCTCCCACTCTTTGGTACATCTCTGTCACCCATGCCGGCACCTTGCAACACCAAGGGCAGAGATTAGTTGGGGACAAGATGTCTGCATGTCCAGTGGCAGAACACTAACATAAGAGAGAAACAAAGGACGGCAGATGCTGGAATCTAGATGAAAAACACGGTGATGCTGGAGGAATTCAGCAGGTCAGGCAGCATCCATGGAGAAAAGCAGGCGGTCAACATTTCGGGTCGGGACCCTTCTTCAGGACACTAACATCTTGGGTAAGGGTCTGAATGCACCTTGAATCCAGACCCTCGGTAGACGCAGCCTGTCACATGTACAACTGTAGCTGTAGCCCAATGACGTGATTAGGAGCTTGACTCAATATTGACAGCCACAGACATTTTGTTCAGTGAACCTTCAAACACTCAGCGGGGGCTGGTTAAAACCTTGCTGTCATTTGGAAATTAAGTTATAACTCATCTCTTAATATGGTCTAGGTTGCTAATATTATGAACATTGACACTAGGTCTGAATAAGCAAATATTATCATCGTGTCCTTATATGAATCACAGAGAATGAATCTATTTCAGCATTGTTGACATCTCTGATGCTTAATTATACAAGGGGTTCTCACTTTATCCTGTGCTTTTATTGATAGATTTATGAAAATGGGAGTGGAAGGGGAAAAATTGGCATCATCTTGCAGGAGTAGAACATAGAACACTACAGCACAGGAACAGGCCATTCAGCCCATGGTATCTGTGCTGACCATGATGTCAATCCAAACTAATCCAATTTGCCTGTACAAGATCCATATCCTTTCTATAATTTTTTTTATTGGTTTGGGTTTTTTTAAATTTATATAATAAATCTTTCTCTTTCCTTTCTTTTATATTATTTTTACTTACTAAGAGATCGTTGGATCTACAGATTTTTTTTTATATTTTATTGTTCTCTATGATTATATATGCTATGATTGTTATCCTGATCTCTTTGTATTACATGTATAAATATTGACGCTATATATCAATCTGTATTAATTTGAAAACTAATAAAAAGATTGAAAAGAAGATCCATATCCTTTCATTCCCTGCCTGTTGTGTCTGTCTAAATGCATCTTAAACGTTGCTATCATACCTGCTTCTGCCACTATCTCTAGCAGTGTGTTCCAGGAACCTACCTCTCTCTGTGTAAAAAAAAACTTGCCTCAAAAACCTCCTTTAAACTTTCCCCCTCTCACCTTAAAGCTATACCCTCTAGTATTTGACATTTCTACCCTGGGAAAAAGACTCTGTCTACCCCATCTATGCATCTCATAACTTTATAAACTTCTATCAGGTCTCCCCTCAGTCTCCGACACTCCACAGAAACCAATGCAAGTTTGTCCAACTGATACCCTCTAATCCAGGCAGCATCCTGGTGAACTCCTTCTGCAACCTCTCCAAAGCTTTCACATCCTTTCTGTAATGGGGTGACCAGAATTGAATGTAATACTCCAAGTGCGGCCTGACCAAAGTTTTATAAATTCAAGTTCCTGGGAGTGAACATCACCAACAGCCTGTCCTGGTCAAATCACGTAGATGCCACGGACAAGAAAGCTCACCAGCGCCTCTACTTCTACAGGAGACTAAAGAAATTTGGTTTGTCCCCTTTGACTCTCACTAACTTTTACCGATGCACCATAGAAAGCATCCTATCTGGATGCATCACGGCTTGGTACGGCAACTGCTCTGCCCAGGACCACAAGAAACTGCAGAGAATTGTGGACACAGCCCAGTGCATCACGGACACCAGCCTCACCTCCTTGGACTCTGTATTTACCTCTTGTTGTCTTAGTGAAGCAGCCAGCATAAACAAAGACCCCACCCACCTGGGACATTCTCTCTTCTCTACTCTTCCATCGGGTAGAAGATACAGGAGCCTAAGGGCACATACCACCAGGCTCAAGGACAACTTCTATCCCACCGTGATAAGACTATTGAATGGTTCCCTTATACAATGAGATGGGCTATGACCTCATGATCTACCTTGTTGTGACCTTGCACTTTATTGCACTGCACTTTCTCTGCAGCTGTGACACTTTACTCTGTACTGTTATTGTTTTTACCTGTACTACCTCAATGACCTCTGGACTCACTCAATGTAACTGCACTGTCTAATGAATTGACCTGTACAATTGGTTCATAAGACAAGCTTTTCACTGTACCTTGGTACAAGTGACAATAATAAACCAATACCAATACCAATACAGCTGCAACATGACTTATAGAACATAGAATAATAAAGCACAATACAGGCCCTTCGGCCCACAATGTTGTGTCGACTTTTAAACCTCTCCTAAGACTATCAAACCCCTTCCTCCCACATATCCCTCTATTTTAAATTCCTCCATATGCCTATCTAGTAATCTCTTGAATTTGACCAATGTTCCTGCCTCCACCACCACCCCAGGCAGCACATTCCATGCCCCAACCACTCTCGAGGTAAAAAACCTTCCTCTGATATCTCCCTGGAACTTCCCACCCATTACTTTAAAGCCATGCCCTCTTGTATTGAGCATTGGTGCCCTGGGAAAGAGGCGCTGGCTGTCCACTCTATCTATTCCTCTTAATATTTTGTACACCTTCCTGACTTTTATACTCAACCGATGAAGCAATCATACTGTGGACTTGGACCTCAAGATCCAATTTTGTGTCTATTCACATGTGGTAAAGCTCCGTTAGTTGGGCACACTTGGGACTTTGGTTGTGGCTTAGTGAATTTTCCAGGCTATTGGATGTTTTCCTATTACAATTTGAACACACTTTTAATTCACTTCTTTTGGATGTTACACAGTGGTATAATAAATGATCCCAGTAAGTTTAAAGGGAATGAGGGAAACAGAACCCAGTGAGTTTCAAGGGACTCTGGCAAGTAGAACTATATGAATTTAAAAAGAGTGTGGGAAGCTGGTCCCCTGTGAGTTTATAGGGAGTGTGGGAACTGGGTTTCTGATGAACCATCAGCACGTCACGGAAACCAGCCTCTCCTCCATGGACTCTGTCGATACTTCTCACTGCTTCGGTAAAGCAACCAACATAATCAAAGAACCCACCCACCCCAAACATTCTCTCTTCTCCCCCCTCCCGTCGGGCAGAAGATACAAAAGCCTGAAAGCACGTACCACCAGACTCAAGGACAGCTTCTATCCCGCTGTTATAAGACTATTGAATGGTCCCCTAGTACGATAAGATGGACTCTTGACCTCACAATCTACCTTGATATGACCTTGCACCTTATTGTCTACCTGCACTGCACTTTCTCTGTAACTAACCCATTGTTCTGCATTCTGTTATTGTTTTCCCTTGTACTATCTTAATGTACTGTTATAAGGAAATGACCTGTATGGATGGCATGCAAACCAAAGTTTTTCACTGTACCTTGGTACATGTGACAATAATAAACCAATTTACCAATTCACATTGAGATTTCCGAATTGTTGGTTAGCAGATTATTGGAGTGTTACTCTCTGTGGGGACAAAAAATAAACGATGAGACACAAAGGAAGTCCGAAGAAAATCAGGTGGTGCAGAAGATAACAAGGGGAGGGTGGATTGACAGGGAATTGATCGATCTGATCAGGATAGAAATTTGATCTCTTTCACGAGCACCGGTTGTGTAACGTACCAGCAGCTGCACATATCTCTCTGCTGCTGAAATTTGTTTCCATCAATGTCAATGGCGCCTGGCTTCAATCGCAGAGCTTTGACGTTACACATTGAGCACAAGTGATTCCCAAGAACAAATCTGTTCTGCTGAACAGTCCCTACCTGGGACAGACAGAAATAACACTTGAACCAAGTCTCTTGCTGTCCATGCATTCACCCCTTCAGTGGCTCTTGTGTCATCTCCTATCGATCCATGGAGCTATAGAATTGCTGCAATACAAAAGGAGACCATTTGGCCCATTGAGTCTATGTTGTCTCCTCATAGAGTAATCCTCTTAGTGCCATTTCCCCATTCTTTCACTGTGGCCCTTCAGTTATTCACTCTTAATGCCTATCCAATTCCTTCTTGACTCAGTTTTGACCTACCCTACAAGCAGTGAGCTCCAGATTATCACTGCTTTATGGAGAAATTTCTGAACGGTCCATGATCCCATAACCACTACCTCGTTATTCCTTTTGTTTTGCACTATTTATTTATTTTGTAATTACTGGTGCTGCAAAACAACAAATTTCATGACATATAAGTCAGTGATAATAAACCTGATTCTGATCTACAGCTTTGCTCCATTTACCTCATCTGAAGCAGCCACAATCTCGTCCTCCTCCATCTAACCTTCTCTGGGCCTTCGTAGCTCCAGGCTCCAGCTTCATCCTGAAAGCTCTCCTCCCTGGAACTGTTCTAGTAAATCTTTTCTTCACCGTCTCTGTGACCTTAGCATTCTTCTTAGAATTATGTCTGGTTTCACTGAGCACTTATGTCGACGTGTTAAAGGCCCCACATTAATACCCTCCCTCCCTCACCTGCCAATCATCCCCTTCATGGATCCACCTACCACCTTCCAGCTCTTGCTCCATCCCTCTCCCCATCCTTTAATACTAGCTCTCTCCCCTCTTTCTTTCCCATCCTGATGAAGGGTCTCGACCCGAAACGTCGGCTATCCATTTCCCTCCATAGATGAGTTCCTCCAGTTCCTTTGTGTATTGCTCCAGATTTCCAGCATCAGCAGTCTCCAGTGTCCAAATAAATACAATTCCTTGTTCTGAAGACAGTTCTACATTCCTCACAATTTAATTTTAAAATGATCATCTATTCAACAAACAAATCATAAAAATGCAAATCCCAGTTATAAACGATTGTTGATGTAACTGTATGGAGGATTTACAAGCAATAATCTTGTGGAGGTAATGGATGGACATAGAAAACCAGCTTAATGCAAATTTGGCAAATGAGACGCAATTTAGTAACCGCCTGAGGTGTACTGGCGTTTGCAAAGTCCATTGAGAAACAAGATTGGGATTCAGATCATGCCTGAGCTGTTTGGTTGTTGTGAAAATCCATGAAAATCCTAATGCAATCTGGAGTAAATAGCTCAGCACAATGGGGTATATTCTGCGGGAGAGGACAGAGCAATGTTTCTCTTTAAGGCTGTGGGACGGTACACTGCATAAACTAACCATGCGTTGTAGCAGCAGCTGCATGTTGTACTGCACTAATGAACTCAGGTCTCTGTTGAAAGCAAAGCAGAACGCATCTTCCCTCCTGCGTTGCGTTTTTAGCCCACGCAATTCACGGCAGATTTCCATCCAGGCTTTGTGGGCTGAAATCAAAAAGTGTGATATCGATACTCAGCTGATTAATGCCGTTGGACACTGCTTTGCTGTCTACTCGATGAACAATCTCAGAAGATGCTTGAAACACTCAGCAGGTCAGGCAACATCTGTGGAAGGAGAAACTGTTAACAGTTGTGTTTGGGACGCCCAGAGTCAAAGACCAATACAGCAGGGAAACAGGCCCTTCAGCCCAACTCGTCCATGCTGACCTAGATGCCCTAAGCTATTGGTATTGGTTTATTATTGTCACTTGTACCGAAGTACAGTGAAAAACTTGTCTTGCCGATCGTACAGGTCAATTCATTACACTGTGTAGATAGTTCCATTTGCCAAGGTTTGGCCCATATCCCTTTAAATTTTTCCATTCCATGTACCTGTCCAAAGTGTCTTTTAAACTTTGTTACTGTACCTGCCTCAGCAACTTCCTCTGGCAGCCCGTTCCATATACGCACCACCTTCTACACGAAGAAGTTGCTTCTCAGCAACAAACAATCTGCTGGAGGAACTCAGCAGGTCGAGCTGCATCTGTAGGAGGAAAGGAACTATCAACGTTTTGAGTCAAGACCCTGCATCAGGTCTCAGGAATGTCAACAATTCCTTTCTTCCCACCGGCGCTGCTCGACCTGCTGAGTTCCTCCAGTGGATTGTTCGTTGCTCCAGATTCCAGCATCTATAGTCTCTTGCGTCTCCAAGTTGCCCCTCAGGTCCCTTTTAAATCTTTCCTCTCTCACCTTAAACCTAAACCCCCTGGTTTCGGTTCCCTTTTCCCTGGGAGCCTCCCTTTCCCTTGACGAAGGTCCAAAACCTGAAACGTTGACTGCTTCTCCTTCCACGGATGCTACCTGACCTGCTGCGTGTTTCCCAAATTTTCTATTTTTGTTTCATATCCAGAGTTTTTCGATTTTCTTCAATTTACAATCCCAGAGAATGGAAAGTTATGAATATAGGGGCACATTAATACCAAATGAAAATTACTGCAGATATGATAAATCTGAAATAAATTTAAAATTGCTGCGCTTCTTTTCTATTTTATTCTTGGTATGTTTTTGCTGACATTGCAAGTTGCAATTTTACTTCTTGGTATTGAACTAATTTTATTGAAGTTTTTAGCTGGCTCACTCAATAGTCAAGCCACACCTCTTTCTCAACAGTCATACAGAAACGGGCAATGATACTGGTCTGTCCAACCACACTCAGATCGAAAAAATTAATAAAAATAAAATTGACTTCAATATAAGCTACTCACAGTGGACTGAGGAGACATTCATATCCAATTCCATCAAGCAGTGAAACTCTGGCTGCTGAATTTTTATTCTTTGTTCAAATTTTCCTGCAGCCAAATTTGTTGCCATACTGAATCTCAGTCCACCTGGAGTTTTCATAGAATTATTAAGCTACAGAAGAGACCATTCAGCCCATTAAGTCAATGGTGGTTTTTCGAGGAGCAAACCTAATCCATTTCATTTTCTGGCTCTTTCCCCATGGTCCTGCAATTTTTCTCTGAAGTGCAGTCTTACAAGACGTTGGTGAGGCTGCATTTAGAATATTGTGTTCAGTTTAGGTCACCCTGCTGGAGGAAAGATGCCATTAAGCTGGAAAGAGTCTAGAGAAGATTTTATGAGGATGTTGCCAGGACTTGAGGATCTGAGTTATCGAGAGAAGTTGTGCAAGCTAGGACTTTATTCATTGGAGCACTGGAGGAAGAGGAGTGATCTTATAGAGGTGTACAAAATCATGAGGGGCATAGATAGAGTGAATACACAGTCTTTTACCCAACGTAGGGGAATCAAGAACTAGAGGACATGGATAAGATATCTTTATTGGTCACATGTACATCAAAACACACAGCGAAACGCATCTTTTTGCGTAGAGCGTTCTGGGGACAGCCCGCAAGTGTCGCCACGCTTCTGGCGCCAACATAGCACGCCCACAACTTCCTAACCCGTACGTCTTTGGAATGTGGGAGGAAACCGGAGCACCCAGAGGAAACCCACGCAGACACGGGGAGAACGTACAAACTCCTTACAGACAGTGGCTGGACTCAAACCTGGGTCTCTGGCGGTGAGAGGGGAGAGATTTAAAAGAAACCTGAGGGGCAACTTTTTCACCCAGAAGGTGGTCCATATAAGTAATGAGCTGCCAGAGGAAGTGGATGAGGCAGGTACATTAACAACATTTAAAAGACACTTGGACAAGTACATGGATAGGAAAAGTTTAGAGAGATAAGGGTCAAATGTGGGCAAATAGGATTGGCTTCAATGGGCATCTTGGTCAGCATGGATTGAAGGGCCTGATTCTGTGCTGTATGACTCTATGACACTCATCTTTTGAAGATTCTGATTGATTCTCTCCATACGCAGAACAAGCTGTGAGTTCCAGATCATCATTACTCTTTACATAAACAAATCTTATCCCTCTTGCAGCTTCAGTTCAAAATTGTTAACAATTTTCTAGTTATTTTGCTGGATGTTGCTGCTCTATAATGCCAGAAGGAGCTTCTGCAGTTGTTGATTTAACAGCTGAGTGAATTTTCATCTGTGTGGTTTGTGCTGTGGTTGCGTTGTGTGTTTGCTTTTCTCTTCCCTGTTTATTGCTGTCAGTTCATTAAGTGCTTGTGCTTTGCATTGTGTGTCCTTGTAGAAGTAAATCAGTAAACAGGAGGGAGTTTCTGTTAACTGTTTCTTTTTTTCACATTTCATGTCTCAAGTTGTAACATGAAGTTTTATGAAAAAGCAGAAAAGCCAGAAACACTCAGCAAGTCAGGCAGCAAATGTGGAAAGAGAAACAAATTAGTAAATTGGTTTATTATTGTCATGTACTGAGGTACAGTGAAAAACTTTGTTTTGTGTGCCATCCATACAGATCATTTCATCACATCAGTGCATTGAGGTAGTACAAGGGGAAACAATAATGCAGAATAAAGTGTTACAGTTACAGGGAAAGTGCAGTGCAGGCAGACAATAAGGTGCAAGGCCATGACGAGGTAGATTTTGAGGTCAAGAGTCCATCTTATCATACAAGAGGTCTGTTCAATAGTCTTATAACAGCGGGATAGAAGCTGTCTTTGATCCTGGTGGTACGTGCTTTCAGGCTTTTGTATCTTCTGCCCAATGGGAGGGGGGAGAAGAGACAACGTCTGGGGTGGGAGGGATCTTTGATTATGTTGGCTGCTTTACCGAGGCAGTGAGAAGTGCAGACGGAGTAAACATTTCAGGTGCACAAACTATTGTCATAATAACCAGGAAACTCTTGTATAGTTGTATAACCACTAGCATTCTTTGGAGAAGAAACGCTGTTTTTCTAACGACAGTCTAACAAAGTCAAAATCAGTCAAGCTTATTGTCAGATGCACAAGTACATGTGTGCACGGGTACAATGAAAAACTTACCTGCAGCAGCATCACAGGCACAGAGCATCATATAGGCAGCATTCATAAGAGAAAAATAAGTTAAACAAAAATTATACACAATTTTTACAAGAAAGAACACAATTAGAACAAAGTCCATTTTAGTGCAAAGTGATGAAAGTGGTCATCGTGTTGTTGTACTGAGGTATTGATTAGGATTTTGCCGGTTGGTTCAAGAACCGAATGGTTGAAGGGAAGTAGCTGTTCTTGAACCTGGTCGTGTGGGACTTCAGGCTTCTGTACCTCCTGCCTGCGAGGAGAAGGCATGGCACAGACATGTGACTTCAGACTCATCATACTGTCTCCTCAGTTCAAGAGGATACTTAGGAATGGCCCAATAGTGTGAGTGATGTCTAAGTCCCGAGAATAAATTAATTCATCTCATTCCTCTCCTCAATCACCCCTTTGGTTGGTGTTCTCGACAATAGGGCAGGACTTATACACTGAGTGGTCAAGCCCTGGGGAGCGTTGTGGAACAGAGGGACCTTGAAGTACAAGTACATGGTTCTCTGAAAGCAGTGTCACAGGCGAAGAAGGCGTTTGGCATGCTGGCCTTCAGTCAGGGCATTGAATTGAGGAGTTGTGATGTTTTGTTACCGTTGTACAAGACCTTGGTGAGACTGCACTTAGAGCACTGTGTACAGTTTAGGTCACCCTGTTATAGGAAAGAGTATGGAGAAGATTTATGATGATTCTGCCAAGACTTAAGGGCCTGAGTTATAGGGAGAGGATGTGCAGGCTGGGACTTTATTCCTTGGAAGGTAGGAGTCTGAGCAGTGACCTTATAGAGGTGTATAAAATCATAAGGGGTATCGATAGGGTGAATGCAGGTCTTTTTCTCAGGTAAGAGGAACTAAAAACTAGAGGGCATAGATTTAAGTTGAGAGGTGAAAGATTTAAAAGGAACTTGAGGGGCAATGTCTTCAAACAGAGATCTGTGGGTATGTGGAATGAGCTGCCAGAGAAAGTGGTTGAGGCGGGTACAAAAAGACAGTTGGATAAGTACATAGATAGGAGGGGTTTAGAGGGATAGGGGTCAAACGCAGGCAAATGAGACTAGCTTGGGACCAGCACCATGGTCGGTATGAATGAGCTGGGCCGAAGGGCCTGTTTCCATGCAGTATTGACTCTATGACTCCAATAAATTCCATCAAAGAGGACAAAGGTCTTCTACAAAAACTCTACAAAAGCTGTGGTTAGACCACACTTAGAGTACTGTGTCCAGTTCTGGTCGCCTCATTATAGGAAACGTTGGAAAGGGTGCAGAGGATATTTACCAGGATGCTGCCTGGTTTAGAGAGTATGCATTATGAGGAGAGACCAAGGGAGCTAGGGCTTTAGTCTTTGGAGAGAAGGAGGATGAGAGGAGACATGATAGAGGTGTACAAAATATTAAGAGGAATAGATAGAGTAGACAGCCAGTGCCTCCTTCCCAGGGCACCAGTGCTCAATACAAGAGGGCATAGCTTTAAAGTAATGGGTGGGAAGTTCAAGGGAGATATCAGAGGGAGGTTTTTCACCCAGAGAGTGGTTGGGGCATGGAATGCGCTGCCTGGGGTGGTGGTGGAGGTGGGTACATTGGTCAAATTCAAGAGATTGCTAGATAAGTATATGGAAGAATTTAAAATAGAGGGATATGTGGGAGGAAGGGGTTAGATAGTCTTAGGAGAGGTTTTAAAGGTCGGAACAACATTGTGGGCCGAAGGGCCTGTTTTGTGCTGTACTGTTCTATGATTCTATGAAATGCAGGGAATCTCCAACTCACATACCACCAGAGCTGAAGATGAATGTGCAGCCCCATCCCTGCAACTCATGACTTGGTGTCTAAAAGTGAGCAACAGGACATCAGCAATTGAAGAGGACACTTCATCAGATTCTCAACGTAATGAGAGATTCTTAATAAATATATCTTGCCGGCGGCACAAACATTTGAAGAACAAATTAAAAATGTGTTCAATGTTCTTTATTAAACGATTTTGCACATTGGTAATTTTAACTTAATTCATTAAAATATGCATAGCACTCTTTATTGCACGCAAAGTGGCTGTCTCGTTGATTGAGGAATGCATCAGTAAAAATGTACATCTCAGCCTGACGTAACAACGGGGCCAAGTTACTGCAGGGATAAACACCAGGATAAATAAATAATTTGCCTTAAAATTCATGTCTGAATGTCAATTAAATTAAAAAGATTATTTATTAAAATGGAGTGAAGAATTTCAATAAGTGATCTGAAGGTTGGAAGCCATGAATAATCTTGAATGTACAGAAGTCAATGCTGTTTGAATGTTAATTCAGCTGCTTGGTACAGGGAGAGCATTCTATCTCCATACCATTAGAAAATGCCTGAGTCCCTTGTATAAGTCTCTCAATGTCGGCAGAACAAAAGAGCTGGTCATTGACTTCAGGAAGGGGGGCGGTGCACATGCTCCTGTCTACATCAATGGTGCTGAGGTCGAGAGGCTTGAAAGCTTCAAGTTCCAAGGAGTGAACTTCACCAATAGCCTGTCCTGGTCCAACCACATAGGTGCCACAGCCAAGAAAGCTCACCAGTGCCTCTGCTTCCTCAGGAGGTTGAAGAAATTTGGCATGTCCCCTTTGACCCTCACCAGTTTTTATCAATGCATCACAGAAAGCATCCTATCCGGATGCATCACAGTTTGGTACGGCAATTGCTCTGCCCAGGACCGCAAGAAACTGCAGAGAGTTGTGGACACAGCACAGCACATCACGGACACCAGCCTCCCCTCCATGGACCCTATACTTCTCTCTGTCTCGGTAAAGCAGCCAGCATAGGCAAAGACCCCACCCAGCCCGGACATTCTCTCTTCTCCCCCCTCCCATCGGGCTGAAGATACAAAAGCCTGAAAACACGTACCACTAGGCTCAAGGACAGCTTCTATCCTACTGTTATAAGACTATTGAATGGTCCTCTAGTACAATAAGATGGACTCTTGACCTCACAATCTACTTCTTCATGGTCTTGCACCTTATTGTCTGCCTGCACTGCACTTTCTCTGTAACTGTAACACATTATTCCGCATTCTGTTATTGTTTTCCCTTGTACGACCTCAATGCACTGATGTGATGAAATGATCTGTATGGATGGCATGCAAAAGAAAGATTTTCACTGTACCTCAGTACATGTGACAATAATAAACCAATTTACCAATTTTCTAAATCTGTGGTGGTGCCACACAGTTCTAGGAACTGGGGATTGACCCCAACTTTGGCTGCCCCTAGGTGGAGTTTGTATGTTCTCTTGGTAACTGTGTGACTTTCTGTGGGTGCTCCGGTTTCCTCCCACTTTTCAAAGATGTGCTAGTCAGTTAATTTCCTACTGTAAATTGCCTCTAAGTAAGTCTGCTGAACGAAAGGGAGGGGGAATAGGACTGATGAGATTGCCAGCATGAATCTGAAGGGCTGAATGATCTCCTTCTACGTCATAATGTCAATAAGTACCTTTTTAAGTGTGCATTTGGATGACAAATGCCTCGTTTGCTGGCCTTTTTGGTGGCGTTACCTATGGAAACCAGAATCCAGGGCAACTCTGAGGGAGACATAGGAGATTACAGATGCTGGAATCTGGAGCATCAGACAAACTGCTGGAAGGGTACAGCATCTCCACCCAGAACGTCAACAATTCCTGAGGGAATTTACTGAGGGACATAAAACCTACTCTTTAACGCATGCAACACACAAAGTGCTGGAGGAACTCAGTGGGTCAGACAGCATCTATAGAGGGAAATGGACAATCGATGTTACAAGTCAAGACCTTTCATCTGGACTGGACTCCAGCATCTTGTTTGTTGCTCCAGATTCCAGCATCTGCAGGTTCTTGTGTCTCCTACTCTCTCGTTGTTTGTAGACTGGAAATACAGTTGAGAGCACTTGATGGTAAGAGACTTTCTCTGCTGGATAATGTATGGAGACTGGGTCTCATGATATTGGTTTCGACCTGATCAGTAGCAATGTAACATCTCAGTCTGTTAAACTTAAGGAAATCTCTCACAAAATTTAGCTCATTCTGTAACATTGAACTCCCCTCTACTGCAGTTACACTTTCCATAATAGACCTTGCGTGTCAAGTAGGCTGATCAGTCAATCAGATCAAAGAAATATCTCAGCCCAGCAAACCAGGAAGGTCAGATTACAATGAACTTTTTAATCATTTTGCAGAAAGGGAAATAACAATTGTAATGTGCACTTAGAATTAAGTTTGGTGTTGAAATATCACAATGGGGGCTCCAATGTGCAGGATCGCAAGAGGCTGCAGAAGGTTGTAGACTCAGCCAGCTCCATCACAGGCACAACTCTCCCCACGGTCAAGGACATCTTCAAGAGGCGGTGCCTCAAGAAGGCGGCATCCATCACTAAGGACCCTCACCGCTGGGGACAGGTCCTCTTCACCTTACTACCATCGGGGAGGAGGTACAGGAGCCTGAAGACCCACACTCAATGATTTAGGAACAGCTTCTTCCCCTCCATGAACCCATGAACATAAACTTGTTATTCCTTTTTTGCACTATTTATTTATTTTTGTAATTTATAGTAATTTTATGTCTTTGCACTGTACTGCTGCTGCAAAACAACAAATTTCACATCGCATAAGTCAGCGATAATAAATCCGATTCTGATTCTGAATTAACCTTGAAACAAAATATTTTTTGTCTTTCAAGAAGGCAGCTCACCACTACCTTCTCAAGGGCAACTAAGATAAGATAAGATCTTATCTTATCGGTATTATCTACATATTATCTATCGGTATTTCGGTATTATCTACACCGAAATACATTGAAATGCATCTTTTTGCGTAGAGTGTTCTGGAGGCAGCCCACAAGTGTCGCCACGCTTCCAGCGCCAACATAGGATGCCCACAACTTCCTAATCTGTACATCTTTGGAATGTGGGAGGAAACCCACGCAGACACGCGGAGAGCATACAAACTCCTTAGGGACAGCGGCCGGAATTGAAACCGGGTCGCTGGCGCTGTAATAGCGTTACGTTAACCGCTACACTACCGTGTCTGCCATGGCATAAGGAAGGAAATTAGCAGTGCATGTAACAGGGATAATATAGTAATCATGGGGAGGCTTCAATCTTCGTATATATTGGGGAAATCAAATCACTACTAATAACATAAATGAAGAATTCCTGAAAAAAAAATACAAGGGATTTCTATATCAACACAAGTCATGGAATCATAGAGAGATGCAGCATGGAATCAGGCCTTTGGCCAACGGAGTCTACTCTGACCATTAGGCACCCATTTTACACTGTTCTTAGGAGTACTGTGTCCAGTTCTGGTCGCCTCATTATAGGAAGGATGTGGAAGCGTTGGAAAGGATGCAGAGGAGATTTACCAGGATGCTGCCTGGTTTAGAGACTATGCGTTATGAGGATAGACCAAGGGAGCTAGGGCTTTACTCTTTGGAGAGAAGGAGGATGAGAGGAGACATGATAGAGGTGTACAAAATATTAAGAGGAATAGATAGAGTGGACAGCCAGCGCCTCTTTCCCAGGGCACCAATGCTAAGTACAAGAGGGCATGGCTTTAAAGTAATGGGTGGAAAGTTCAAGGGAGATCAGAGGGAGGTTTTTCACCCAGAGAGTGGTTGGGGCATGGAATGCGCTGCCTGGGGTGGTGGTGGAGGTGGGTACATTGGTCAAGTTCAAGAGATTGCTAGATAAGCATATGGAAGAATTTAAAATAGAGGGATATGTGGGAGGAAGGGGTTAGATAGTCTTAGGAGAGGTTTTAAAGGTCGGCACAACATTGTGGGCCGAAGGGCTTCTTCCCCTAATCTATTTTATTCTTCTCACTCTACCACTAACCCACACACGAGGAATAATTTGCACCAGAGAGAATGCAGAGAAGGTTCACCAGGATGTTGCCTGTATTAGAGGACTTTATTTATTGGGAGGGATTGGATAGGCAGGGCTTGGAATGACCTGATATAAATATACAAGGTTATGAGAGGCATAAATAGAGAGCCAAAATATTCTTCCCATGGTAGACATATCAAAAATGTGAGGGAATAGGTTTAAGATGAAAGGTAGGAACTTCAAAAATGATTTGAGGGGCAAGTTCTTTTTAAGCCTGGGATGGTTGATATCTGGAACATCTGCCAGATATGGGCAAAAACTGCTGGCTCAGCCTGTGAAGCCCACATCCCTTGGATGGATAGACACTGTTGAGTTATGACATCGGTTTTGCAGGCCCACAATGGTTGTTCAACAAGATTGTGACTGAAAAAGAAAATCGGAGAAAAAAAATTGCAGATGCTGAAAATCTGAAATAAAAACAGAAAATACTGGAAACACCCAGCAGGTCAGGCAGTATCTGTGGAAAGAGAAACGGTTAATGTTTCAGGTCCAAAACCCTTCTTTGGAACTGGGAAACTGGTCCCTTTCCCACTAATGTCAGGGTGTTCTGGAGAAGGCTAAAGAAATTTGGTTTGTTCCCTTTGACTCTCACCAACTTTTACCAATGCACCATAGAAAGCATCCTATCTGGATGTATCACAGCTTGGTACGGCAACTGCTTGCCCAGGACTGCAAGAAACTGCAGAGAGTTGTGGACACAGCCCAGCGCGTCACAGACCAGCCTCCCCTCCATGGACACTGTCTTTACCTCTCGTTGTCTTGGTGTAGCAGCCAGCATAATCAAAGACCCCACCCACCCGGGACATTCTCTCTTCTCTCTTCTTCCATCGGGTAGAAGATACAGGAGCCTGAGGGCACGTACCACCAGACTAAAGGACAGCTTCTACCCCACTGTGATAAGACTATTGAACAGTTCCCTTATACAATGAGATGGACTCTGACCTCATGATCTACCTTGTTGTGACCTTGCACCTTATTGCACTGTGCTTTACTCTGTACTGTTATTGTTTTTACCTGTACTACATCAATGCACTCTGTACTAACTCAATGTAACTGCACTGTGTAATGAATTGACCTGTATGATCCATTTGTAAGACAAGCTTTTCATTGTACCTCGGTATAACTGACAATAATAAACCAATACCAATACCTGAAATGTTAACTGTTCCTTTTTCCAGAATGGGGTCACCCACTTTCATTAAACAGATAAGTCAAGGTTAAGTTTCTCCACTTATTTTCCTTTGTTAGAGTTTATATGTATGTTTTTGATTAATTTTCTGCAGAAAAACACATTACATTTAAAAAAAATTTTTAGTCTCATTCTCGATCAGATTCGCATTTTCCGGATCGCTTTGGGAACTTGAACAAGTGCAGGCATTTGGAGGAGGCTGTCAAGGACGCATCCAATGTTGCCTTAGTCTTCTTTCCTGGGTTTATCATCAGCTCCAGACTTGGTTTTCAGATAACACGAGTGTTTTAGATTTTCTTAACCTCATCACCTACAAAGCCTCTTATCGCCCAAAAGACAGGAACTGCACTTTTAGGGACAGTTATTATTTTAAGATTTTTTTATCGATTCATTGGTTTTGGTTTATTATTGTCATATGTACTGAGAGAAAGTGAAATGTTGCTTGCGTGCCATCGAGACAGATCCTTCTGCACATAAGTACTTTCAGGTAGTAAAAAGGAAAGCAGAATGCAGAATATAGTTTTACAATTACAGAGAGAGTGCAGTGCAAGTAGATAAATTCTACAGGGGTAGAATGGGAAATGAGTTCAAACGATCATCTTTTAGCATATGAGAGGTCTGTTCAAGAGTCTTGTAACAGCAGGATAGGAGCTGTCCTTAATCCTGGTGGTATGTGTTCTCAGACTTCTATATCTTCTGCCCAATGGGAGAGGAGAGAAGAGAGAATGTCTGGGGTGAGAGGGGTCCTTAATTGTTGGCTGCTTTTCCTAGGCAGCAGAAAGTGTAGACGGGGTCAGAGGTTGTGGTGTTTTATTTCTAGATTTTATATTGTTCAGGGACAGTAGTGTAGCGGTTAGCGTAACGCTTTACAACACCAGCAACCCGGGTTCAATTCCGGCCACAGTCTGTAAGGAGTTTGTAGGTTCTCCCCGTGTCTGCGTGGGTTTCCTCCGGGTGCTCTGGTTTTCTCCCACGTTCCAAAGACGTACGGGTTAGGAAGTTGTGAGCACACTATGTTAGCGCCGGAAGCGTGGCGACACTCGTGGGCTGCCCCCAGAACACTCTACACAAAAGATGCATTTCACTGTGTGTTTCGATGTACTAATAAAGATATCTTATCCTATCTTATCTGATTGCGTTATCATTAATCTGCTGTGCCGGTTTTAAGTTAGTTTCTTTCAATCATTATTAAACTATTCTCATGGTTTTAAATTTTATAATGCCTTAATAAATGTATTGAATATATCTTTTAAATTACTCAGATATGTTTTAACTCTTTTTGATTGTGCGTCAACGGAACAGTCTCAGCAATGGTCTTCTGGATCTGCCACCAGAGGCCACACACACAGATCCCTCTACTTTGCAACGAGTCCTCCAGATCCTTGGGAGCTGTCTGACCACAGGGGGTGAGGGAGAGGGTAAGGCCATGGGAATAGCTTGAGGGATGTACTTGATTCTGGAGTGTGATTCAGGCCACTGTGGCAAGGTACACTATTTGAATTCAGTTGAATTCAATGTCTGTCAATGCACTTAAAAACAAGTTGACACGTCCACAAAAGTTGTTGTCATTTGCCCGGTAGGGAGTGCCAGGTTCTTCCTTTAGGATCATTCATTCTTGCTTATGCATGCTGTCACCTTTTGGTCTATATTTAAGCCTAAGGCCTCACTTAACTGTGTACTGTACCAGTGCTGCCATGATTTAAGTAGCTAAACATGGGCAGCTTGTCCACAGAGCAAAGGTGAACTTCCCACATCCTATCCAGCTAAACCTACCCTATCTACTGGGAGGCATCTAAGGTCTAATGAAATAGACAAGTCAATGAGTCTGTTCTTTACTGGCCTCTATTTACACCTCCTTCAGGGAGATCAGCTGCTGTTAATAAGATTTCACCAGCCTTTCTTAGCCTCTCTTCCCAGTTCTGGTGCCATTCCCCACTCTCCCCTCCCTCACCTGGATCCACCTATCACCTGCCAGCTCTTGCTCCATCTCTTCCCTCCACCTCTTTACACTGACTATCTCCCCTCTACTCTTTCAGTCCTGATGAAGGGTCTCGACCCAAGACGTCGACTGTCCATTTCCCTCCACAGATGCTGCCCGACCCGCTGAGTTCCTCCAGCAGCTTGTGTGATGCTCCAGATTCCAGCATCTGCGGTCTCCTGTGTCTCTGTTCAGTTTCTCTCGGTCTTCCCCTTGTCACAGCTACTCTGTCTAATCTTTCCACTCCCTTCTCTGCAACTTAGTTCTCCATCCTTTCCCAGCTTTGAAGAAGGATTAACTCTGACCTGAGATGTTAATTATCTTTCTTTCACCACCGACTCTGCCTGACCTGCTGAGCAATTCCAGGATTTTCTGTTTTTATTCCAGATTTTTGGCATCAAATCAGCAGCTTTTTTAGAAAAACTTTCATTGAGGTCACTGAACTGCCTCGGCCAGTGAAATATCTGTAGCACTCTGGCTCAGCTCGCTAACTAGAGCAAGGATTCCAATCAGCTCATCATCCTGAAGCTAACTTAAGCTCAACTGCACAGTTCATCTCTTTCCTTCATTAAATTTGACTGTCAAATAATGAACTATTGCCAAAACAAGAACCTCAACTTTCATTGTGTCTCTATATTTAATTTAAAATGGGTATAAAATATTATCAATTCTAAGTAACTTTCCTCTGATTTTATTTCATTTTTCACCTCAATCCATTGTTAATTATTTCTTCTGGGTGTTTCCAAAGGCTTTGCTGAAGTTTTAATTGATATGAAGCCTTTCACACCCTTCTGTTATTGCATAGAGTCTGCATGGAAGATTAGCTTCTGTTGCAAATTTACAGTAATTTAAGGTGGTTGCATTTATTATTAATACAAAGGTCTCCAATTACCTGGAATTCGTCAGCACTGCGCTGTTCTATTATGGACTGAAATCAAATTGATGTGCAAATTTGATCGTTTTACCGTTGAGCTCAGGGGTGCAAGTTCCTTCACACAGGGAAAGGGCCAGCAGGATAAATATAATTCAGGCTGCTGGCTTTTGCATCTAATTTCATAGCTGAACTCATGTGTCAAACAGAATTATTGGTTTGCTATTTAGGAACAGCCTGGGGGCATGCTTTCTGTTTTGGGAAGCACAAATTTGTATCAAGTTTCATCCTAGATTTTGGAAAGAGTTCGCAATAAAAATCGTAAGGATTGTGGAAATGTCACAGTGCATTCTACAATGACTCTGTTTCTGAGAAAGTATTTTATTCAGAACCACATTTAGCAAGCCCTTTGTGAAAACTGGCTTCCCATCCATTTACAGAGTAAAGAGATAAAACTTTGACTCACATGATGCACTATTAATTCTACGCTGATGTTTCCGTGATATTTCTAGCCCCTATCAAAGAGACAATTGACATCCTGTATGGCTGTGACTATGGTAACCCATTATTTCTTGTCCTTCTCAACTTGTCGGGGATTTTTAACGGTTAACCACACCATCCTCCTTAAACAATCAGTCGTCTGGTCAAGTTCTGTTCTGTTCTCTCTTGTCCTGTAGCAGGCAAAGAACAAGCTCCTCTTCCTGTTCTCACAGTTCCCCTTGGGACATATTATTGGCCAAAGGAAAGCAAATTATATGTTTTACCTTTCCCTATGTTTATATTTCTGTAGTTCATTGAAATCTATGGAGGGTGAATGGGGATATAGGAGTGTGGGGAAGAAAATGATAAATTAGAGATCTGCTTCATTCAGTTTGCCTCATTCTGTAAAGTCAATGGAGTGAACTTCAAAGAGAAAGTTCTGGCAGTCTTAAATCACATAAAGGTGGATAAATTTCAGGCCCTGACCAAGTGTATCCTAGGACATTGTGGGAAGCCAGGGAAGAAATTTCTGGGGCCTTGGCAGAGATACTTGTATCATCATTCGCCACAGGTGAGGTACCAGAAGACTGGAGAGTGGCCAATGTTGACCTTTATTTAAGAAGGGCTGCAAGGACAAAGCAGGGAACTACAGGCCAGTGAACCAAACATCAGTGGTGGGAAAGTTATTGGAGGGGATTCCGAGTGACAGAATCTAGCTGCATTTGAAAAGACAAAGTCTGATTAAGGATGGTATGGCTTTGTGCAATGGAAATCACGTCTCATGAATCTGATTGAGTTTTTCAAAGAGGTAACCAAGAGGATTGACAAGGGTGCGGTGGTAGATGTTGTCTATGTAGACTTCAGCAAAGCCTCTACAAGATCCCGCATGGTAGGCTGGTTCGGAAGGTTAGATCACATGGACTCAGGGTGAGCTAGACAATTGGATGCAAAATTAGCTTGGACACAAGGAGGTATATTCCTAACCTTTGTTAAAATGAAGGCTTCTACCATTTCCAGGGCTGTTCACCTTCACCTTCATGACATCCCTGACTAGTGTCAGAGAACCAGGCAACCCAGAGAGAAGGTGAATATCTTATTGCTCTCCCCAGACAAGGACAGAAACTGTCTCTGTCTTTGTCCCTAGGTACAGCACAGTGAGCTGCTGTCTCACGGCTCCAGAGACCCAGGTTCAATCCTGACCTCAGGTGCTGTCACTATGGAGTTTGCATGTTCTCCCTGTGACAGCGTGGGTTTCCTCTGCATGATCCAACTACCTCCCACATCCCAAAGATTAATTGGCCTCTGTAAGTTGTTTCAAGTATACTGTATAGGTGTGTGGTAAAATCTGGGATGAGGGGAGTTCTTGGGAATGTGGGAAGAATACAATGGGATTACAAGGCTCAAGGCTGCATCCTCAGCCCCCTACTCTACTCCCTATACACTCATGACTGTGTGGTCAGATTCTGCTCTAACTCCATCTACAAGTTTGCAGATTATACCACTGTAGTGGGCCGTATCTCAAATAACGATGAGTCGGAGTACAGGAAGGAGATAGAGCGCTTAGTGAAATGGTGTCATGACAAAAATCTTTCCCCCAGTGTCAGCAAAACAAAAGAGCTGATCAGTGACTTCAGGAAAGTGGGTGGTGCACATGCACCTGTGCTGCACATCAATGGTGCTGAGGTCGAGAGGGTTGAGAGCTTCAAGTTCCTTGGAGTGAACGTCACCAATAGCCTGTCCTGGTCTAACCACAGAGACGCCACAACCAAGAAAACTCACCAGTGCCTCTACTTCCTCAGGAGGCTAAAGAAATTTGGCATGTCCCCTTTGACACCAACTTTTATTGATGCACCTATCTGGATGCATCACGGCTTGGTATGGCAACTGCTCTACCTGGGACTGCAGGAAACTGCAGAGAGTTGTGGACACAGCCCAGCACATCACGGAAACCAGCCTCCCCTCCGTGGATTCTATCTATACTCACTGCTTTGGTGAAACAGCCGGCATAATCAAAGACCCCACCCACCCAGGTCATTCTCTCTTCTCCCCTCTCCCATCAGGCAGAAGATGCAGGAGCCTGAGGGCACATACCACCAGGCTCAAGGACAGCTTCTATCCCACTGTGATAAGACTATTGAACAGTTCCCTTATAAAATGAGATGGACTCTTGACCACAAAATCTACCTTGTTTGACCTTGCACCTTATTATCTACCTGCACTGCACTTCCTCTGTATCTCTGACACTTTACTCTGTATTCTGTTGTTGTTTTTACCCTGTACTACCTCAATGCACTGTGTAATGAATTGATCTGTACGATTGGTATGCAAGACAAGTTTTTCACTGTACCTCGGTACAAGTGACAATAATGAACCAATACCAATACCAAATCCTCCTCCAGACCTGGGTTAGTCTCAGATTGGTATAAATGGGTGGTTGTTAGTTGGTGTCGACTCTGTGCCAAAGGACTTGGAAACAAGAGATGGAATTTGGAGCAAGGAACGATCTGCTGGACAGTTCTACAGGGCCTGATGCAGGATTTCGACCCGAAACGTCGACAGTTCCTTTTCCCCCCACAGAGGCTGCCTGACCCACTGAGCTCTCCCAGCAAATTGTTTTTGTTGCTCCAGGTTGCAGCATCTGTAGTTTCTTGTGGCCCTCTCTTTCTGAGCTGTAACTCTCATAGAATCAGAATCAGAACCAGATTTATTATCACTGACTTATATGTCATGAAATTGTTGTTTTGCGACAGCAGCACAGTGCAAAGACATAAAATTACTATAAATAAATAGAGCAAAAAAAGGAATAATGAGGTAGTGTTCATGGGTTCATGGATCATTCGGAAATATGATGGCGGAGGGGAAGAAGCTGCTCCCAAATCTCTGTGACTATCTGACACCCACCAGCAGTTCACACTGTGCGCACCAATGGTTCCAGTTAAGGACCCTCATGTTAAGAGTCAAGACATCATGCAGGTTAGTAGAAATCTCCTGAAGTTGTGCCTGAGCCTGTTACAGTCTCGGCAATGGCTGACACACATGTTCAACAACCTTCCACAAGAGATGCCAATAAAAGTAGCTGCACTGGCTCCAGACAGTGCCTTGTCAACGAGCCAGTTTTTTTATGGATGAGTTTCTCTGCTGCTGTCTCTGATTCCCCTCAAAGTGGGGGAGAAGCTGATGGCCCCTCCCACAAAGTCCCCTATAAATCTCAACCTTCAACCTGCAATAACAACACATCTCCCGTCCAAGTATGTGCCCCTTATATAAACAAAGGCACATGAGTTTTAACTGCATCACCCCTCCATCTGGGGTTATGCTATATGACATCCGAAACAAGAAGTATAATTATTTAGCTATTGTCTGGTGTCCTTTGTAATTTTGATGAACATGTAACTTACATTAGGGATAAATTGATGGACTATTAAACAGTTGAACTGTCCCGCTAGCTTTAAATGTGCTCATGCTCTGCACGGGGGCTGTCAAATTCAGGTGCACATCCCATTAATTGAAAAGCTTTTGCTTCTTTCAAAATGCAGTTTGTGCTTCTGTTACCATGGCAACGCCATTTTTGTTAGACTTATGCATTTGTTAATGCTGCAGCCAAGTCAATAGTCACATCCCTGGGTCAAGTTTTTTTTTCTTGAACACTCTGCACATCCCTACCCTGATTTTGTTTTTTTAAAGAACGTTTTGTAAAGATCCATGTTTTTCCCCAAACATTTGCTCTGATTCACTGTTAATTGACTATCCACTAACCAGGTGAACACATTCATCCTTCACAACAGGACCAGACACACAACAGGCCCCACATCTTAATGATTACCTACAATATGTCTCAGGGGTATTTTTTTTCCCAGCTGACTCTCTTGCCTGCTGTTTGCCTTTTACTGTCAGAAATGGTACCTGATTTTTAAATTATTGGGCTGGACCTAACTGAAGTTTAAGAGCATTTCAGGCACCCAGGTCGATGGACTGGAGCACAAAAGCAGGGAAGGTGCTGGGAATCAGATGTGGGTATGTTGAACCTCTCAGTTCATCCCAGGTTCCCCCATGTCAAGTCAAGTCAAGTCAAGTCGTGCTTATTGGGCGGCACGGTAGCATAGCAGTTAGTGTAATGCTATTACAGCGCCAGCGACCTGGGTTCAATTCCCGCTGCTGCCTGTAAGGAGTTTGTACGTTCTCCCTGTGTCTGCGTGGGTTTCCTCCGGGTGCTCCGGTTTCCTCCCACATTCCAAAGATGTACAGGTTAGGAGCTGTGGGCATGCTATGTTGGCGCTGGAAGAGTGGCGATACTTGCGGGCTGCCCCCAGCACATTCTTAGCAACGCAAAAAGACGTATTTCACTGTATGTTTCGATGTACATGTGACTGATAAATAAATATCTTATACCTTATTGTCATCTGCACAAGTAAGGTGAGGTACAGGTACAACGTCGAGGTTTGGTTCCATAGCATACCGAGAGATCTGATGCATTTCATATCTAACATCTCAGCCTTATGCCAGTTAACACATCAAATGCAGCCCCATTCATTAAGATTGGGCCAATGTCCTTCACCAGAAAGTTATGTTTGTTTTTTTTTAATTTTTATTGACATTAATGCTTGTAATTAATTATGCCAGCTGATTGTTTTTAAGTTTTGACTTGATAGGGGTGTACAAGATGATAAGAGGCATAGATCGAGTGGACAGCCAGAGACTTTTTCCCAGGGCGACAATGGCTAACACGAGGGGACATAATTTTAAGGTGATTGGAGGAAGGTATAAGGGGGATGTCAGGGGTAAGTTTTTTTACACAGAGAGTGGTGGGTGTGTGGAACGCGCTGCCGGCAGAGGTTGTGGGGGTAGATACATAAGGGACATTTAAGAGACTCTTAGATAGACACATGAATGATAGAGGAATGAGGGGCTATGTGGGAGGGAAGGGTTAGATAGATCTTAGAACAGGATAAAATGTCGGCACAACATTGTGGGCCGAAAGGCCTGTACTGTGCTGTAATGTTCTATGTTCTATGTCCTAATAATTTTATAAATTATTCAACTGCTTTCAAACATTTATCAAAGGCACTTTAGGACCAGTGGATAAAGATTCAGGCTATCAGAAGGCTGTCAAGATGGGCCATAGGTAGGGCTTGGTTGCCTTGGTTTCCATCGCCGTTTTCTAGTCCCTGATTATGTCTGCTTGGTGTTATGGGACAGCATCCCCGAGGAGGCCTCAGGAACAGCACAGCCTTAAAGTGAGTGCATCTGCGGGGCGAGCATAGTGTTTTTTGGACCAATATTTAATCAGAGCTGGATAAAACTGTCCTCTGAGATTTTGGGTAGCGGGTAAGAGATTTAGAGGGGATGTGAGGGGACCTCTTTCACCCAGAGAATGGTGAGTACCTGGAACGCACTGCCTGAGTGGTGGAAGCAGAGTCACTGACGGCATTTAAGAAGTGTTCAGACGAGCTCTCGAATTGCCCAGGCAGAGAAAGCTACAGGCCAGGTTCTGGGAGATGGGTTTAGTGGAAGGTGGGCAGGCACGGTAGTGTAGTGGTTAGCGTAACGCTTTACAGCGCCAGCGACCTGGGTTCAAATCTGGTCACTCTCTGTAAGGAGGTTGTATGTTCTCCCCGTGTCTATGTGGGTTTCCTCCTGGTGCTCCGGTTCCCTCCCACATTCCAAAGACGTACAGGTTAGGAAGTTGTTGGCATGCTATGTTGGCGCCGGAAACGTGGCGACACTTGCGGGCTGCCCCCAGAACATTATGCAAAAGATGCATTTCACTGTGTGTTTCAATGTACATATGACTAATAAAGATCTTCTCTTATCTTATCTAATATGGATGGGTCAGTATTGAGGTGATGGTCCGAAGGGCCTGCTTCCATGCTGTTTGACTCCATGACAAACCACATGCTAAATTTTCACTCCAAACCAGCTTTAATGAAGGCATTGCTCCTGGGGGTTGAATGGTTAGGCCAGAATTTGTTACCATCTATAACTGGCCTTGAGCTGAGTGACAGGCAGAAGGCAATAAGAATCCATCACATTGTTGTGTGAGATACTACAGGCCATAGTGTGTAAGGATTGCAGATGTGCTGTATGGACATTATTGACCCAGATGTTTTATTAAAAAAAACATTTGTTTCATGGTCCCCTTTGTTGATGTAAACCTTTTATGCACTTTATACTGAATTGAATACATTTAAATTTCTCATCTATGTTTTATTGTCATTCAATTAAGGCTATCACAGGTTATCAGAATCCAGTCATTGTAATAGTTGCTGAATTAAATTAATCAATTGGAATGTTCATTAGTTAATGATATTGGTTAAATCTGTTTCCGGGCTGGAAAATCATTAAATTCTTGTTGTCATTAATTAGTAGCATGACATTTTAAGCCAATAACTGAATGTTTGGTTAATTTTTTCTTCTGCTGTTATAATTCTAGCTCAGTGTGACTGACTCTCCATGTGAAGTTAGACTCCGACTGGAGGGCCACTCTGGCTGTTATTCTGATGCTAGTAGGGCAAAATAATAAGTTAATCTTCAAGTCCCACTCTCTGCAGTGAGGTAAAGGGCTTCATTTGGAGGTCAATTAACCTTCAGTAAATCACTGAAGGTAAAATTGCATGAATCACAAGAAAGACATGCGGAGTGTTGGACTTCAGTACAAGAGGACCTTAATATAAAAGTAGATAGGGGCCTGGTGAGATTGTATCTGGAATATTGTGTACTGGACTGGTCTTCCTACGTAATTAAGGATAGGATAGTTGGAATACAACAAAGGTTTGTCAGGTTAATTCCTGGGAAGGAGGGTTTATTCAACAAGGATAAATGGACTGGGCCAGTAATGAGAGGTGATCTTATTGAAACATACTAAATGCTTACAGGGCTAGACAGGGTAGATGTGAAACTCTCTATCCAAGAGGGTCAATTATGGAGCATATTTCAAACCCAGGTTGATGGATTTTTAGGTGCTGAGAGAATTAAGGGATATGGGGTTAGTCCAAGTAAATAATCATCGAATAGCACGGCAGCCTTAAGGAGCCAAATGGCCTATTCTTGCTTCTATTTCTGTTACATCTTTTCCAAAATGTGCTGTGACCTCTTTCTGCAAACTCACAGACCTTGCTCTTCAGTAATGTGCAGCGCTTAGAAGAAGCAAAATAACATAACAATTAACATTTTGCTTAAAAAAAAGCCTCATTGCAGAGATAAATTATCCAGGCGAGCAGGTCTGAGATAGAAAAGGGGAACTTCTTTACAATGTGCCCTTTAGAATACTTCTGCATTGTTGTTAATGATGTATGGGCCATAAATGCACCCTCCAGAAGTGTCGAATTAATTGGCCTAGAGTACAGCCTTGTCAATAATGAAAAGAGAAGTGCCGTAATTAACTATGAACAGGCCTTTGATTTCTAGGACAAGAGTATCGGTTTAGTTATGTTACAAGCACACACTGCCACTCAATCGAAACACAATAAAAATCACTGGTTTCTGGCCATAATTCAAAGTTATTATCTCTCCCCTACAAAAAGAAATATTGATTAGTTTGATTTACTATCAATAACCATTACTTCTTTTGAAATCTCTAAACTTTGATCGTGATAATCTAAGAATTTATGGGAAATCTTACAGTCATGGAGTCATACACCACTGAAAAAGACCTTCGAGCCACCCTTTCCATGCTAATCATGAGATACCTAAATTGCTTTATTATTGTCACAAGTGAAAAACTTTGTTTTGCATGCCATCTGTACAGATCATTTTATCACACCAATACATTGAGGCAGTGCAAGGGAAAACAATAAGAGAATAAAATTTTACAGTTGCAGTAAAAGTGCAGTGCAGGCAGACAATAAGGTGCAAGGGCCATGAGAAGGGAGACTGTGAGGTCAAGAGTTATATCTACATTAATTCCATGGCCTTCTATCATGTTGGTGATTCATGTTCTCATCCAGATGCTTCTTAAATGTTGTAAGAGTACCTGCCTCGGGCATCCCTTCAAGCAATGTGTTCCAGACTCCAACCACCCTATGGGTGAAAAATTTCTTCCTCAGATCCTTGCTGAACCTTTTACTCCTTATCTTTTACCAATGCCTTCAGGTTTTAGAAACCTCATCTCTGGGAAAAGTTTCCTACCATCTGTTGTATCTAGGTGACTCATAATTTTGTGCACCTCTATCAGGTCTCCCCTCAGCTTCCTTTGCTCCAAGGAAAGCAAACCCAGTTAATCCAGTCTCTTTTCAAACACTGCTTTCCGGACAATGTCCCAGTGCAATCATGTCTTTTCCAAAGTGTGGGACCGGTCCAGCTGTGGACTAACCAATGTTTTATAAGACAAGTTTTCTTTATTAGTCACGTGTACATCGAAACACACAGTGAAATGCATCTTTTCATAGAGTGTTCTGGGGATAGCCCACAAGCGTCGCCATGCTTCCGGCGCCAAAATTGTGCCATAACCACCCTGTTCTTAAATTCTAAGCCCCAGCTGATGAAGGCCTTCTTCACCATCCCCAGGGATTCTTGGACTTGTACACAGAACTCTGACCCTACCAAAAAATTTAACAAGCCACACACTTTCACCCTTCGTGACTTCATTGTTTCAGACGTATTATTGGAGAGAAACTTTGCAATTAACGAAAGTGTTTCCATACAAGAACAATTGTTAGCTTCATAAATTATTCTTTTAGGCGACAATATTTTAATTACTGAAGAAGCAAGCAGAATGAAGCACAAGGAATAAACTAGGTAGGGAACTAACACCGCAGAATATCAGTAACATCAGGGCAGGCACAGTAGTGTAGCGGTTAGCGTAACGCTTTACAGCGCCAGCGACCCGGGTTCAATTCCGGCTGCTGTCTGTAAGGAGTTTATACGTTCTCCCCATGTCTGCGTGGGTTTCCTCCGGGTGCTCCAGTTTCCTCCCACATTCCAAAGACGTATGGGTTAGGAAGTTGTGGGCGTGCAATGTTGGTGCCAGAAGCATGGCGGCACTTGCGGGCTGCCCCCAGAACACTCTATGCAAAAGATGCATTTCACTGTGTGTTTCGATGTGACCAATAAAGAAATCTTATCTTACAGTAAAGTGTTTAAGTGATCAGCTTGCTTTGTTATTTTCCAGTTTCATTTTAAATGAGTTAGTGCTTTTATAAAGGGTTTACAGTATTTTAGCAAGGTGCAATTACAATCTGTAATGGTTTGTCACTGACTGTATCAGGCGTCAACATTTTTCAGAATCAGATTTATTATCACTGATTTAGAGGACGTGAAGTTTGTTGTTTTGTGGCAGCAGTACAGTGCAAGACATAAAATTACTATAAATTACAAAAATAAATAAATAGTGCAAAAAGAAGGAATAATGAGGTAGTGTTCATGGGTTCATGGACCATTCAGAAATCTGATGGAGGAGGGGAAGAAGCTGTTCCTGAATCATTGAGTGTGGGTCTTCAGGCTCCTGTACCTCCTCCCCGATGGTAGTAACAAGAAGAGGGCATGTCCCAGGTGGTGAGGGTCCGTAGTGATGGAATCAGTGAAGTAAGTCCTGTGTGACCGTGCGGCAGATTAGAGACTCACAGACAGACTGACTGAGCCTTTGGCTGTGGGCACCAGCAGTCAATGGAACTGGGCATCAGAAGTTCTCAGTGAAGGAAGTCCAACGGTTATATCTCACTGGAGACAGCAGATGCTGGAATCTGGAGCAAAAAGCACACTGTTGGAGGAACTCAGCGGGTCAGGCAGAATCTGTGGACGGAAATGAACAGTCAATGTTTCCGGTTGAGACCATTGATAGAACCATAGAACAATACAGCACAATGCAGACCCTTCGGCCCACAATGTTGTGCCGACATTTAAACCACGCCTAAGGCTATCTAACTCCTTCCCTCCACATATCCCCCATTTTAAATTCCTCCATATGCTTATCTAACAATCTCTTGAACTTGACCAACGTATCAGCCTCCACCACAACCCCAAGCAGCGCATTCCATACACCAACCACTCTCTGGGTGAAAAACCTCCCTTTGATATTTCCCTTGAACTTCCCACTCATTACTTTAAAGCCATGCCCTCTTGTATTGATCATTGGTGCCCTGGGAAAAAGGCGCTGGCTGTCTACTCTATCTATTCCTTTTAATATTTTGTATACCTCTATCATGTCTCCCCTCATCCTCCTTCTCTCTAATGAGTAAAGCCCTAGCTCCCTTAGTCTCCCCTCATAATCCATAATCTCCAATCCAGGCAGCAGCCTAGTAAATCTCCTCTGCATCCTTTCCAACACTTCCACATCCTTCCTATAATGAGGCGACCAGAACTGGACACAGTACCCCAAGTGTGGTCTAACCAGAGTTTTGTAGAGCTGCATCATTACCTCATGGCTCTTAAACTCGATCCCACGACTTATGAAAGCTAACATCCCATAAGCTTTCTTAACTACCCTATCCACCTGTGAGGCAACTTTCAGCAATCTGTGGATATGAACCCCCAGATCCCTCTGCTCCTCCACACTCCCCAGAATCCTGCCATTAAACTTGTACTCTGCCTTGGAGTTTGTCCTTCCAAAGTGTACCACCTCACACTTCTCCGGATTAAACTCCATCTGCCGCTTCTCAACCCAGCTCTGCATCCTATCAATATCCCTCTGTAAGCTTCGACAACCCTTCACACTATCCACAACACCACCGACCTTTGTGTCGTCTGCAAACTTGCTAACCCACCCTTCTACCCTCCCTCATCCAAGTCATTAATAAATATCACGAAAAGTAGAGGTCCCAGAACCGGTCCTTGTGGGACACCACTAGTCACAGCCCTCCAATCTAAATGCACTCCCTCCAATACAACCCTCTGCTTTTTACAGGCAAGCCAATTCTGAATCCACATGGCCAAGCCTCCCTGGATCCCATGCCCTCAGACTTTCTGAAGAAGCCTACCATGTGGAACCTTGTCAAACGCCTTACTAAAATCCATGTAGACCACATCCACTACACTACCCTCATCAATCTTCCTGGTCACCTCCTCAAAGAACCCTATCAGGCTTTCTTTCTATATTTCTTTATTTCTTTATTTCTTTCTTTCTTTCTTCATCTCTTTCTTTATTCTCTGCTTCCATCCCCAAACCTTGCCTTGCACATGTATTTGTTCCTTAAATTCTTTACTGAATTCCTTTTCAAAAAAGCACAATTAGCCTGAAGGGCAGGCTAGGGCAGGACTGGGACAGACAGGTGTACAATATGATTTAAGATTGCAATTAATGTCATACCAATCCATACTGGCTCAGTACTTTATCCAAGTCAGCAGGATTTGGCTGGAATTGTGCATATATCCTCTGTTCTTGATCAATTTTTGGTATTTGGTATTGGTATTGGTTTATTATTGTCACATGTACCGAGGTACAGTGAAAAACTTGTCTTGCAAACCGATCGTACAGGTCAATTCATTACACAGTGCAGTTACATTGGGTTAGTACAGAGTGCATTGAGGTAGTACAGGTAAAAACAATAACAATACAGAGTAAAGTGTCACAGCTACAGAGAAAGTGCAGTGCAATAAGGTGCAAGGTCACAACAAAGTAGATCGTGAGGTCAGTCCCATCTCATGTTTTTTCAGATTAAATCTATCGCATGTTTGTGGCTGTTTTAGTCACAGCAATGATCAATGGGTTCAGAAGTGGTTGGGTTGGGTTTTATACCCTTGCTGTTCACTATTGGTTTATTATTGTCACATGTGCTGAGGTACAATTAAAAGCTTTTGTTTGCATACCATCCAGGCAGATCATTCCACACATTAAGTATATCGACGTAGTACAAAGGAAAACAGAATGCAGAATATAGTGTTACATTCACAGAGAAAGTGCAGTGCAGGTAGACAATAAGGTGCAAGGGCCATGACAAGGTAGATTGTGAGGCCAAGAGTTCATCATTATTGTATAAGAAGTCCATTCAATAGTCTTATAACAGCGGCATGGAAGCTGTCCTTGAGTCTGGCGGTACGTGTTCTCAAGCTTTTGTATCTTCTGCCTGCTGGAGGGGTGGGGGGCGGGAGAAGAGAGAATGACCGGGGTGGGAGGGGTCCTTAATCATGTCGGCTGCTTTCCCGAGGCAGAGGGAAGTGTAGACAGAATCCATAGAGGGGAGGCTGATTTCTGTGTTGTGCCGAACTGTGTCTGCAACTCTCTGCAATTTCTTGCAGTCTTGGGCAGAGCAGTTGCCGTACCAAGCCATGGTGTATCTAGATAGGGTCCATGAGACACAGACCATGGTTGCTTGCTGTGTGAAGAGATTTTCCCCTTAGGTCTTTCATGGTTCCTTTCCCAGTCACTTTAAGTCTGTGTTCTCTGATGTTCAAGCCTTCCACCAAAGAAAATGTCTTTTGTTTTATTCTGTTTCTTTGGAACTTCTGTGATTTTGAATACTTCAGATCTCTCAGCTTTCTCTGGCTGACAACGCAGTGTGTGTGGGCAAAAAGGTCGGCATGGACATGGTGGGCTGAAGGGCCTCTTTCTGTGCTGTATGACTCTGTAATTTTATGACAGCTTCACTAGCTTCTAATTGTAACCAATTTCATTGAATCATGCCGCACAGACCATCCACCCCAGATGTCCATGACAACCATCAAGTTACCATCTCTATTATTCTCATTGGTCTTCTATGCTCTAGTAGTTGAAGTGCTCATCTAGACACATCTTGAATGTTGAGTCTCTGCCTCCACAACTCCCTAAAGTCGTGCACTTCAGATTCCACCCATTCCTTGGGTGTAAATATTCTTTCACAATTCCCTCTAAGACTTTTACCCCTAACCTTAAACCAAGCCTTCTCGTCCGTCATCACCAGAACCAATCTACAAATCTACTTTATACCATCTCCAAGGCCATTACATTCCCCCTAAAAAAAGAAGCAGAAAAGGGCAGGCACACTGGTGCAGCGGTTAGCGTAATGCTGTTACAGCACCAGCGACTGGGGTTCAATTCCAGCCACTGTCTGTAAGGAGTTTGTACGTTCTCCCCATGTCTGCGGGGGTTTCCTCCGGGTGCTCTGGTTTCCTCCCACATTCCAAAGACGTACAGATTAGGAAGTTGTGGGCATGCTATGTTGGCGCCGGAAGCGTGGCAACACTTGCGGGCTGCCCCCAGAACACTCTACACAAAAGATGCATTTCACTGTGTGTTTCGATGTACATGTGACTAATAGAGAAATCTCCTCTCCCCTCCCCTCTCCCCTCCTCTGTATCATGCCTAGAACTGTTCACAACCTTCCAGCCATGGCCAAAACAACACTTTCGTGAGATCTTAATGCGACACCTCACCACAGCTGGTGGAGCTGCTGCCTCACATCTCCAGCAACCTGGGTTCAATCCCGACCTCCGGTGCTGTCTGTGTGGAGTTTGCACCTGTTAATTACCAGTTTAATTAGTTTGGCACAACGTTGTGGGCCGAAAGGCCTGTTCCTGTGCGGTGCTGTTGCTCATCTTTTCCAAGCAAGTTATTCTGACTGGAGATCTGTGACCAGTGGTGTTCCATGAGCATCAGTGTTGGGACCTCTTGTTGTTTGTTGTGTATATAAATGATTTGGACAAAAATGTAGGTGGGATGATCAGTAAGTTTGCAGACAACACAAAAATTGGCGGAGTTATGGACAGTGAGGAAGGTTGTCAAAGGATTCAGCAAGATTTTGATGAGTTGGAAATAAGGGCAGAGAGATGGCAGATGCAGCTTAATCCAGACAGGTGTGAGGTGTTGCCCTTTGGGGGGTCAAATGTAGGAACGTGAATGTACAGAAGGATGTTGCGGTGCAAGTGGCAACACAAGTAGATAGGGTGGTAAAGAAGATATCGGCATGCTGGCTTCATCAGGCAATATGTTGATTATTGGTATTGGGTTATTATTGTCACATGTACCAAGGTACAGTGACAAACTTGACTTGCGTACCGTTCGTACAGATCAATTCATTACACAAGTGTATTGCAGTAGCACAGGGTAAAAACAATAACATAATACAGAGTAAAGTGTCACAGCTACAGGGAAGTGCAGTGCAAGTAGACAATAAGGTGCAAGGTCACAACAAGGTAGATTGTGAGGCCAAGAGTATAAAAGTTGGAAAGTCACGTTACAGCTGTATGAAACTCTGGTTAGGCCACATTTAGAGTATTGTGTGCAGTTCTGGTCGCCCCATTACAGGAAGGATGTGGGGCTTTGGAAAGGGTTCAGTTGAGGTTCACCAAAACGTTGCCTGGACGAGAGGGTATTTGCTGTAAGGAGAGGTTGGACAGACTTGGGTTGTTTTCTCTGGAGTGTAGGAGGCTGAGGGGGGACCTGATAGTTTATAAAGTTATGAGAGGCACAGATAGAGAGAGTCTTTCTCCCAGGGTAGAAATGTCAGATACTAGAGGGCAAAGCTTTAAGGTAACAGTTTAAAGGAGCTTTACAAGGCAAGTTTTTACATAGAGAGTGGTAGGTGCCTGGAACGTGTTGCTAGGGGAAGTGGTGGAAGCAGATATGATAGCAATGTTTAGGAGGCACTTAGTCAGGCACATGAACAGGCAGGGAGAGGAGGGATATGGATCATGTGCAGGCAGGTGGGATTAGTTTAAAATGACAACATGGTTGGCACAGACATCATGAGCTGAAGTGCTTGTCCCTGTGCTGTTCAACATTCAATGTAATTTATGGTTTGGTAGGTTAATTGTTCACTGTACATTGCCCATGGTGTGTAGATGAGTGGTACAATTTGGGCAGAGTTGATGGGGATATGGGGATTATAAAATGAGATTAGTGTGAATGGGTAGTTGAGAGTCAGCACGGACTCAGAGGGCAGAAGGTCCTCTCCAAACATAACTCCAGGACTTCTGCATCATCTCTGTTCCTCTCCCTTCTTTTTGAGCCATTGACCAGCAGACCACCAAGTGCAGTTAACATACAGCTGGAGAATTCTACAAAGGAAACTGCAGATGTTTAGCAAAGAAGATACTGAATTGGAAACAGACTCGTAATGTGTCAGACATGAGCATGTTGAATGTAAATCACACAAGATAGTACTAAAGGAAAGACAGCTGTGAAAAGAGAGCATTGCTACATCACAAAGGAACCAGCGATGCAGACTAAATTTTCTTCATTTATTGCTCTCTTGATACAAGAGTTGACTCTAACATTTGACTCCGTCTACACTTCCCACTGCCTCAGGAAGGCTCCAACATAAACAAAGACCCCTCCCACCCTGGTCATTCTCTGTTCTCCCCCTGGGCAGAAGATACAAAAGCTTGAGAACACGTACCACCAGGGTCAAGGACAGATTCTATTCCGCTGTTATCGGACTCTTGAACGGACCTCTCAAACGCTAAAAGATGAACTCTTGATCTCCCAACCTACCTCATCGTGGCCCTTGCACTTTATTTGTCTGCCTGCACTGCACTTTCTCTGTCACTGTAACACTATATTCTGCATTTCGCTTTTCTTTTTACTACCTCAATGTACTTATGTATGGAATGAACTGTCTGTCTGGCACACAAACAAAAGCTTTTCACTGCATCTCGGTACTTGCGACAATAATAAACCAATTACCAACACCAATAAAAGAACCATATCAAACAATCAGAATGCACAGATAGCTATCTGATCACACCATAAACTAGGTAAAATCTCTTTTCTGCTGAACACTTAGAACATAGAACAGTACAGCACAGGAACAGGCCCTTCAGCCCACGATGTTGTACCAAACTAACTAAACTGGTAATTAAATGCCGAACTAAAGCTAATCCCTTCTGCCTATGCAATGTCTATATCCCTCCATTCTCTGCATATTCATGTACCTATCTAAGAGCATCTTAAACACTCCTATTGTATCTGCCTCCACCACCACCCCTGGCAGTGCATTCCAGACACCCACGACTTTCTGTGTAAAAAACTTGCCCTGCACATCTCATGGAGTCATAGAGTCTTACAGCATGGAAACAGGCCCTTCAGCCCAACTGGTCCATGCCGACCTCCTTGCCCAGTGAGCTAATCCCATCTGCCGCGTTTGGCCCATAGCCCTCTAAACTGTCCTATCCATGTACTTATCCAGATGGCTTTTCAATGTTGCTAATGTGCCTGCCTCAACCACTATTTCTGGCAGCTCATTCCAAATACACACCACCCTTTGTGTGAAGAAGCTGCCCCTGATGTCCCTTTTAAACCTCTCTCCTCTGATCATAAATCTATGCCCTCTTGTTTTTAGCAACTCCTCCCTGGGAAAAAGACGATGTGCTTTCACCCTGTCTATGCCTCTCATGATCTTATATACCTCCATCAGGTCACCCCTCAATCCCCTATGTTCCAGGGAATAAAGTCCTCGTCTACACAACCTCTTCTTGTAACTCAGGCCCCAAAGTCCAGGCAACATCCTGGTAAATCTTTTCTGCACTCTTTCTAGTTTAATAACATCTTTCCTATAACAGGGTGACCAAAACTGTACACAATACTCCAAATGAGGTTTCACCAACACCTCATATAACTGCAATATAACTTCCCAACTCCTATACTCAATGCCCATCAGATGAAGGCCAGCGGGCCAAACACCTTCTTCACCACCGTATCTACCAGAGACACCGCTTTCAGCAAACTGTGCACTTGCATTCCTCGGTCCCTCTGTTCCATAATGCTCTCCAGGACTCTACCATTCACTGTATAAGTCCTACCTAGGTTTGAGCTCCCAAAATGCAATACCTCACATTTATCTGGATTGAAAGCCATTTGCCAATCCTCAGCCCACATACCCAGATGATCAAGATCCCCCTGTAATTTTTCATAACCTTCTACACTGTTTACAACACTATTTTCCTATTATCTGCAAACTTAGTAACCATGCCTTGTACATTTGTGTCCAAATCATTTAAATAAATCGTTTATATCTCCTTTGAACTTACCCCCTCTCAACTTAAATGCATGCCCTCTAGTATTAGACATTTCAACCTTGGGAAAAAGATACCAGCTGTCTACTCTATCTATGCCTCTCATAATCTCATAAACCCCTGTCAGGTCTCCCCTCAGCCTCCACCGCTCCAGAGAAAACAACCCAAGTTTGTCCCATGTGGTTGCCGCAACCTTGTAGTTTGATCAGCGTAATTTAAAAATGGCATTATTATTTGAAGTAATTATTGCTGTTACTTCTCATTTGATGATTCATAGGTGGCAAGTTTGCCTTATCAACTAACTTGACAGTGTGAGATGTTCAATCTGCAGACTCTAAATATCATGTTTGATTAAACAATCCATTATATTGTCATGGATGAAAATATGGCATCATTCATTGCCTTACAGTCAGTACCTAGCAAATGTCACTGTAAACATAAATCCAGAAGCATATTTTTCATTATAGATTTGTTTATGTTTCAAAAATTAAGAAATAATAATGAAAATATATCAGTCAGCATTTTTGGGGAAATATTTTTAGCAAACAATATAAAATTAACATCCAGTGTAGATTAACAGAATTGCCCACTGTGCTTGAGGTCAGAAGGAAAGGAGATGACCTCAATGAACACACAAAATTTCTCACGGGGCTACAAGGGGTAGGCGAAGGGTCGATATTTCCCCTGGATGGAGGGGGTAGAAAGGTCATGGTCTCAAAATAAGATCCGAGGTGAGAAGAAAGTTCTTTACTTAGAGGTGGTGGTGAATTGTTGGGAGTTCCCACATAAGAGAGCTGTGGAGGCTCTGTCAGAGATTGATGGAGTCACAGAGCAATACAGCATGGATACAGGCCCTTCAGCCCAACCAGTCCATGCTGACCACGGTGCCCAATTTCCTGCGTTTGGCCCATATCCTTCCAGGCCCCTCCCTTCCATGTACCTATCCAAGTGCTTCTTAAATGATATTGTACCTGCCTCACCCACTTCCTCTGGCAGCTTGTTCCATATACCCACCACCCTCTGCGTGAAAAAGTTGACCCTCAGGTCCCTTTTAAATCTTTCCCCTCTCACCCCCCCCCCCCCCACTAGTTTTGGACTCCCCTACCCTGGGGAAAAGACTGTTACCGTCCGCCTTATCTATTCCTCTCATAATTAGATTTTTAGACATTAAGGGAATCAAGAAATATGCGTTTGGAGGCAGGACAGTGGAGTGGAGGTAAAAGGCTAACTGTGATCATATTGAATGGCAGAGCAGGCATGAGAATTGAATAGTCTCCTAGATTTATGTTCACAGTGATGTTTGCTGGGAGATGACTTTTCAAGGCCAATAATTGCAGTATAAAGGTGCTATGTTTTCATCCATGATAATATATTACATTTTTTAATCAAACACATGTATGCCTGTGATATTTAGAGTTTCCAGAACAAACATCTTACAATATCAGGTTGTAATAAGACAAACTATCAAAGGAGAGTCAAGAACAATGGTTGCTAATGTTCCTTTGTTCAGCCAATAGTAGGCAGAGCTGGGAGCTTCAGTGACATTTGGGGCTGTACATTGGTGCAGCTGATAAAGCCGCTGCCTCACAGCTCCAGTGATCCGGGTTCGATCCTGACTTCAGGTGTTGTCTGTGTCGGGTTTACACGTTCTCCCTGTGACTGCATGGGTTTCCTCCGAGAGCTCTGGTTTCCTCCCACACCGACCTCTCTGTCCAATTTATGTAATCTTTCCACTTAACTAAAAGTTCCCACCTTTGGTTACATCCTCAGAATCCGAATCAGAATCAGACTTATTATCACTGACTTGTATGACGTGAAATTTGTTGCTTTGTGGCAACAGTACAGAGCAAAGACATAAAATAGCAATAAATCAGAAAAATAAATAAATAGTACAAGAAAAAAGGAATAAAAGCAGGTGTTCATGTGTTCATGGATCATTCAGAAATCTGGTGGTGGAAGGGAAGAAGCTGTTCTTGAATCATTGAGTGTGGGTCTTCAGGCTCCTGTACCTCCTCCCTGATGGTAGTAATGAGAAGAGGGCATGTCCCGGATGGTGAGGGTCCTTATGATGGGTGCCTCCTTCTTGAGGCACCGCCTCTTGAAGATGTCCTCGATGGTGGGGAGAGTTGTGCCCATGATGGAGCTGGCTGAGTCTACAACCCTCTGCAGCCTCTTGAGATCCTGTGCATTGGAGCCTCCATACCAGGCGGTGATGCAACCAGTCAGAATGCTCTCCACCGTACATCTATATCTATAGAAATTTGTAAGGGTGCTTGGTGACATACCAAATCTCCTCAAACTCCTAATGAAGTAGAGCTGCTGGCATGCCTTCTTCATGTTTGCATCAATGTGTTGGGCCCAGGATAGATCCTCAGAGATTTTGATGCCCAGGAACTTGAAGCTGCTCACCCTTGCCACCCCTGACCCCTCAATGAGAACTGGTATGTGTTCTCCCCTGACTTCCTCCCCCTGAGGTCCACAAATAGTTCCATGGTTTTGCTGATGTTGAGTGTGAGGTTATTGTTGCGACACCACTCAACCAGCCGATCTATCTCACTCCTCGACGCCTCTTTGTTGCCATCTTAGATTCTACCAGCAGCAGTGCTGTGATCAGAAGTCACACTTGGTTTTCAATAGGGAAAGATTATCTAGAAGGACCAACCTTCTGTTTAATGCATGCTGATTTTTTTCTAATACAACAGAAAATACTGACTGAGACATATTAAAAGTAAATGTCAGATTATTCCCTGGAATTCTGCTGCTTGAGGAAGGGTTTCTTTGCATTAGATTGTGATTGTTAACTGAAGGGCAGGTAAAATGATAAAAGGGCTTCACATGAAATGACAAGGCTGCAACTTCCGAGCAATTTGTTTGTCTGCCCAGGAGGTGCTCGATCTGGAAAACGTATCTGCTGTTCGGGAAATGTCAATTTGTTGCCAATATTGTGGTTTCCAAGAACGATGAGTAATTTTGGTTGAAATTGATTGCTTGCTCCCACACTTACACTAGATCTGCAGCTATTGCCTTCATACTAGCAATCAATCGAAAATCATTACTTTAGCTTTGGGAACTAGAAAGACACAAGGAGAGTGTTACTTCCCTGACGGTTTTGGCCAGGGTTGGAAGGTTTTGGGCCCCGTATCTAAGGAAAGATGTGCTGGTCCTGGATAGGGTCCAGAAGAGATTCTCAATAATGATACTGGGAATGAAAGTCTTAACGTATGAGGAATGTTTGATATTTCTGGACCTGTACTCGATGGAGCTCAGGAGGATGAAGGGAGGAATCTCGTTGAAACCTACTGAATACTGAAAGGCCTGGATAAAGTGGACGTAGAGAGGATGTTTCCATTAGTAGGAGAGTCTGGGATCCAAGGGCACAGCCTCAGAATAAAGGGACGTCCCTTTAGAACTGAGATGAGGAGGAATTTCTTCAGCCAGAGGGTGGTGAATCTGTGGAATTCATTGCCTCAGAGGGCTGTGGAGGCCAAGTCATTGGGTGTACTTAAGGCAGAGATTGATAGGGTCTTGATTGGTGAGGGGTTTAAGGGTTACGAGGAGAAGACAGGAGAATGGGTTTGAAGAAAAATCAGCCATGATTGAATGGCGGAGCAGACTCGATGGGATGAATGGCCTAATTCTGCTCTATCTTATGATATTATAGTCACTTCTCTCCCTTGGGAGATTGAGTAAGCTTAAGCCAGGCCAGGCTGCCTGTTCCCAAGTTTCTGAATTTATCCCTTTCTTACGCAGTAATTAATCCGACTCTATCCTTTGGAAACCCAAGAGACTGCAGATAGTCACAGAACACAGAAATGAGCTCTTCAGCTCAATTAGCCCATGCAGACCAAGATTCCCATCTAAGCTAGCCCCATTTGCCCGCGTTTGGCCCACATCCCTCTAAACCTTTCCTATCCATGTACCTGTCCAAGCGTCTTTTAATATCCAAGATGTTGGAATCTGGAGCAAAACAAACCGTCGTCGGGTCTCGACCAGAAACATCGACAATTCCTTTCCCCCCACAGATGCTGCTCGACCCGCTGAGTTCCTCCAGCAGATTGTTTTTGCTCCAGCTCTATCCTTCACTGTGTCTAAGCACACAGGAACACCTTGGAAGAGTTAGCCTTCTTGTCTGTCCATCTGATGGAGAGATGGGCATATGCAGTAAACTTCCTTTATCTCTTCAGACAGATGTTTGGTGTGAATGCATTATCCATAAAATATATCCGTTCCACCATCTACAGGACATGTCAGGAGTATAATGGAATATTGTCCACTTGCCGAGATGAGTGCAAGTCCAACAACACTCAAGAAACAGGACAAAGCAACTTGATTGTGACCCTATCCGTCACCATAGACATTCATTCCCTCCATCCCAACGCACAGGGGCTGCAGCATGTGCTATCTACAAAATGCACTGAAATTACTCATCCTCGATACTCTTCCAGCTCCTCTCAAAAGCAAAATCTCTACCATTACTGAGAAGGGGAGAAATTCAGGTGCATAGGCACAAGACTACCTACAGCTCAGTCACTTAACTGTCTTCTCTCCTCTTCCATCAGGTAGAAGATACAGGAGCCTGAGGGCACGTACCACCTATCCCACTGTAAGAAGACTATTGAACACTTCCCTTATATGGTGAGGTGGTCTCTGACCTCATGATCTACCTTGTTGTGACCTTGCACCTTATTACACTGCACTTTCTCTGTAGCTGTGACACTTTACTCTGTACTGTTATTGCTTTTACCTTTACTGCCTCAATGCACTCTGTACTAACTCAATGTATCTGTGCTGTGTAATGAATTGACCTGTACAAATGGTATGCAAGACAAGTTTTTCACTGTACCTCAACACAAGTGACAATAATAAACCAATACCAACATCCTGACTCAGAAATATATTGGTGCTTGGTAATTGATTTATTATTGTCACATGCGCTGAGATGTAGTGAAAAACTTTTGTTTGACATGTCATCCAGACAGATCATTCCATACATAAGTACATCAAGGTAGTACAAAAGGACAAAAAAGCAGAATGCAGAATATAGTGTTACAGTTACAGAGAATGTGCATTGCAGGTAGACAAATATGATGCAAGGGCCACAAAGAGGTAGACTGAGAGATGGAGAGTTCATCTTTATCTTGCAAGATGTCCGTTCTAGAGTCTTATAACAGTGGGGTATAAACTGTCCTTGAGTCTGGTGGTACGTTTTCTCAAACTTTTGTATCTTCAGCCCGATGGGAGGGGGGAGAAGAGAAAATGTGTGGGGTGGCTGGTGGCTTTGATTATGTTGGCTGCTTTCAGAGGCAGCAGGAAGTGTAGACAAGAGTCAATGGAGGGGAGACTGGTTTGCGTGATAGTCTGGGCTGTGTTCACAACTCTCTGCAATTTCTTGTGGTCTTGGGCAGAGCAGTTGTCATACCAGGCTATCTACCATACCAGAAAGTCATCGGGGACATGCCAAGTTTCCTTAGCCTTCTGAGGAAGTAGAGGCACTGGTGAGCTTTCTTGCCCAAAGCATCCAGGCAGCTGGAGCCAGACAAATCATTGGTGATATTTACACTTAGGAACTTGAAGCTCTCAACTGTATTGTTTCATCATCACTGAGTTTGAATCCTGGAGGTCCCTCTCCAACAGCACTGTGGAAGCACCTTCAACAGAAGGACTGCAGTGGCTCACTGCCACCTCCTCGAGGTGCCATTAGGAATAGGCAATAAATGTTGGCCTTGCCAGTGACATATAGATCCAATGTGTGAAGGCAAAGGATCTGTGAAACAGATTCCTTTGGGAAACAGGGAAAACTATGAGCATTGTTTTAGTCAAATGAAAATTAATTACAGTTCTTTCAGAAAATAATATTTGAGACACTTGAGGCAGTCCACATGGGAATTGAAGCTTGTCTGGTAGGAGTATTGATTTGGGAACATAGTTTCCCCAAGCTCCCCATCTCTTGGGGATTTATCATACATCATATCTGGATCAGCACTAGGCTAAAGGGCAGAGGTTGATTTCCCAAGATCAGTCAATTACTCTGATCTCAGGTGACTTATAGAATGGTCCAATTATACACCAAGAACAAAGCAGCCTCATAGATGCCTCCATCTGCCAATCCTAAAATTAAAGTTACACACAAAAAGCTGGAAGAACTCAGAGGGTCAGGCAGTGCCCATGGAGAAAAATGGACAGTCAAGGATTCAGATCAAGACCTTTCATCTGGACTGATCCAGATGAAGGGTCTCGACCCAAAATGTCCACACCATTTGTGTGTTGCTCCAGATTCCAGCATCTGCAGTCTCGTGTGTCTACTAAATTTAAAATTGTTCACCTATGTTTTCCATGGAAGAGTTAAGAGTGAGATGAAGAGAAATTTTATTGTGCTGAGGTTGAGAACCCTTGGAATTCTCTTCGCTTGGTTACTGAGTATATGGAAGGCCACTATGGATAAATTTTGGACACTTTGGGATGTTGGGCCTAGACATTCATCAGTGTCCTCAGAGATACTCCTGTAGCCATTTGCTGGTTTTCTTACTGAACATAGAATGTAGAACAATACAGCACAGGAACAGGACCCTCGGCCCACGATGTTAATTAAATGCCTAACTAAGCTAATCCTTTCTGCCTACACAAGTTCCCTGTCCCTCCATTCTCTGCACATTCATGTGCCTATCTAAGAGCCTTTCAAACGCCTCCAATGTATCTGCCTCCACCACCACCCCTGGCAGCTCATTCCAGGCACCCCCCACTCTCGGTGTAAAAAACTTGCCCCACACATCTCCTTTGAGCTTACCTTCTCTCACCTACTGCATGAAGCATGGTGCCCAAGGTGTCAGACTACTGATGTGACCTTTCTTTCAGATGTTTTGTCAGTTCAGAACATGCAAAGGAGAAACAAAACAATAGCAGGGGGCTGGGAACAACGAGGGTCATGGATGGGAAGGAGGATTGGGACTAAGTATGCGGGCTGGTATTGTGTCAGGGCCCTTCAGTCAGTGAGGGGAGTGTGTCGGAGGCTATTGCCCTCTCATTTGGGGAGTGAGGGGTGTGGTCAGTAACACAGACACCTGTGATTGACAGTTGGTGAGCCGGAGACTGGTGAATGGCGATGCATCAGTGGGTGAATGCGGGAGTTTTGGAACTTGACGCCAGTGCTGGTTGATTGCAGCCGCGAGCTCGGGAACCTTAGTAGGCCAAGTTTCAGCGAAGGTTGTGACCATTGTGGTTTGTCAGGGGCAGTACCATGGGGGTGGATGTAGAAGGGATTGGAAGACTGGGAAGGTAAATAAGTCAAACAGAACTGTTTGTCGTAGTTGTACAAGGCTGCATTTGGAATATTGTTTTTCAGTTTTGGTCACCCTGCCGTGGGAAAGATGCCATTAAGTTGGAAAGAGTGCAGAGGAGATTTACAAGGATGAGGCCGGGACTCGAGGGACTGAGTTACAGAGAGAGGTTGAGCAGGCTGGGGCTTTTTTCATTGAAATGTAGGAGAATGAGGGGTGATCTTATAAAGGTGTATAAAATCATGAGGGGCATAGATAGGGTGAATGAGCAGTCTTTTTCCCAGGGTTGAGGAATCAAGAACTGGAGGACATAGGTTTAGGGTGAGAGGGGAGAGATTTAATAGGAACCTAAGGGATAACTTTTTCCACCCAGAGGGTGGTCAGTATATGAAATGAGCTGCCAGAGGAAATGGTTGAGGCAGGTACATTAACCACATTTACAAGGAACTTTGACAGGTACATGGATAGTAAAGGTTTGGAGATATATGGGCCTAACACGGGCAAATGGGACTAGCTTATATGGGAATCTTGGTCAGCATGGACCTGTTGGGCCAAAGGTCCCGTTACCATGCTGTTCTCCATAACTGCTTAAGTCAGTCTCAGAGGACTGGGTTTGGACTTGCTCAGCACAGCGGCACAGTTAAACCAGCCTGGGTTCTGATTGGCCAGCAACAGGTGGCTTCACCTGGCAACATCCTAAAGGATAGTTACACTGGGAATGCTAACATTAGGATTCGGTCTGGCACAGAGACAATAGATCTGTTCAATGTGATTCATGGCTAGGAGCAGTGGATGGAATTTCCGGAGTGCTGGAGCTTGGATTGGAACTCCAGTGCAGATACAAATCCACACTGAAAAATGTCAAATTTCGTACCACATTCAAAGCAATGACACTGTCGGATTGAATTTTCAAACAATTTGTATTCATTACCAGGTTGTAGACCTGTCCTTGAGAGGTTAACTTCTACAGATATACTATTGAAAGTGTCCTGACTGGTTGCATCATGGGCTGGTATGGCAATTAGAATGTACAGAAATGTAAGAAGCTTCAGGGAGTAGTGGACTCAGCCCAATACATCATGGGCACACCCCTCCCCACCATCGGTAGTATCTACAGGAGGCGCTGCCTCAGGAAGGCAACATCTATCATCAAAGATCCCCACCATCTGGGCCATGAAGTGCTGTTGGGTAAGGGGTTTAGACTTCGTAACAATGAAGGACCCATTATATATTTTCAAGTGACTGGGCCTTCTTGGTGATAGACGTGACTGGTTTGGGAAGTGCTGTCAGAGTTGCCTGGGCGAGTAACTGCAGTGAATTCTGAAGATACTTCACCATCGGTGGTATCTACAAGAGACGTTGCTTCAAGAAGTCAACACCCTTCACCAAAGATCCCCACCATCCGGGCTGTGCCATCTTCTCGCAGCTACCATCGGGCAGGAGGTACAGCAGCCTGAAGTCCCACACCACCAGGTTTAAGAACAGCTACTTCCCTTCAACCATTCGGTTCTTGAACCAACCGGCACAACCCTAATCACTACAATTTAGCAACACTATGACCACTGTGATCACTTTGCACTAAAATGGACATTTTATTTGTTCTAGTTGTGTTCTTTCTTGTAAAAATTGTGTGTAATTTGTTCAATTTATGTTTCTCTTGTGAATGCTGCTTATGTGCCTATGATGCTGTTGCAAATAAGTTTTTCATTGCACCTGTGCACACATGTAAGATAAGATATTTTTATTAGTCACATGTACATTGAAACACACAGTGAAATGCATCTTCTCGTGTAGAGTGTCTGGGGGCAGACCGCAAGTGTCGCCACGCTTCTGGCGCCAACATAGCATGCCCACAACTTCCTAACCCGTACGTCTTCGGAATGTGGGAGGAAACCGGAGCATCCGGAGGAAACCCACGCAGACACGGGGAGAACGTACGAACTCCTTACAGACAGCAGCCAAATTTGAACCCAGGTCGCTGGCGCTGTAAAGCGTTACGCTAACTGCTGCACTACCGTGCCTGCCCATGCATGTGTACTTGTGCACATAACAATGAACTTGACTTTGACCCCGACAGGCCAACATTTATCGCCTATCTCTAAATGTCCTAAACTGACGTGTAATCCAGACAGTAAGAGGAGCAGATTTCCTTCCTGAATCAGATGGATTTTCACAATAATCCCATGATTTGGTGGTTACTGTTACAGTGGCTAATTTATTTTTAAAAGATCTCCTGATTAATTTAATTGCAGGGCCATGTGAAGAAGACAATGGAGTGGGATGAAGTGGAATTGCTTGCATCCTATTGCGTGAGACAGAGTACTGGACCAACCATGTTCAGTAGCAAAGCCTGCTCGTACAGGGTTGTAGGAGTATTAGATACAGCTACATGAGCAGGCCATTCAGCCCTTCATGCTTGCTCCAGCATTTAATACAATCAGGCCAATCCTATTGCTGTTCTGCACTGATCCCAACTCCATGAATTTCCTTAATATCTAAAAGTCTATTGATTTCTGTCCCCGGGTTACGAACGTCCGACCCGTAGACACCCCTACATACGACCGAGCTCCCATAAGACCATAAGACAAAGGAGCAGAAGTCGGCCACTCGCCCCATCGAGTCTGCTCCGCCATTCTATCATGAGCTGACCCATTCTCCCATTTAGCCCCACTCCCCCGCCTTCTTGCCATAACCTTTGATGCCCTGGCTACTCAGATACCTATCAATCTCTGCGTTAAAGACACCCAACGACTTTGCCTCCACAGCCGCCCGTGGTAACAAATTCCACAGATTCACCCCTCTCTGGCTAAAGAAATTTCTCCGCATCTCTGTTCTGAATGGGTGCCCTTCAGTCCTGAAGTCGTGCCCTCTTGTACTAGATTCCCCTTTTAATATCATTAAATTCAAAAATCCGATATACATACATACGTTCGTTCCTACAAGCAGCAGAACTGGTTTCCTCTCTCTCTCTCCACTTTTAGTAATTATGCTTTTTTATCAGTGTTATGTGCTTTTGATGCCGTTCATTGCAACACTGTGGAGGTGCGATTACCACACTGAGTGATTTTTGTGTATTTCCAAACTTAAGTACAAAATCGACATTTCTGTCTGTAAAAATAGAACCTGTTCATTACCCAGGGACCGCCTGTACTCATTCACTGAGCCTTTTGAATAGACAATTTCAAAGTTATTGCCTGGAATGGAGAGCTGTATTTATAAGGATAGATTGGATGGGCTGTGTTTATTCTCACTAGGAAGCTGAGAGGTGACCTTATCGAGTTTTATAAAATTATGAGGGGTATAAATAGGAGAGACAGTCAGGATCTTTCTCTCAGAGCAGAGGACTCTAGAACTAGAGGGTACAGGTTTAAGGTAAGAGGGGGAAAAATTTAAAGGCGATCTGAGGGGTAGGTTTTTCACACAGAGGATGGTGTATATCTGGAGTGCTGGACGCAGATTCAATCATAACATTTAAAAGTCATGGGGGCAGATACTTTATGGGAAAGACATAGAGGGGTAAGGGCCCAATTTACACAAATGATATTAGCGAAGGTAAGCATCACAGTTGGCATGGATAGGCTAGGCCAAAAAGGGTCAGTTTCTGTGCTAAATGTTTCTCTGATTCCATGATTATATGAATCACCAATTGTCTGGATGGAATTTTTTTTCTCATCTCTGTTCTGAAAGGCCAGACACTTATTTTGATTCTGAGCCCTACTTCTAGATAGTTTTAACCAGAGAAACATCATCCCTGCTCTGCCAAGCTCTGTGATCATTTTATGTTTTAACATAGAACATAGAACAGGCCATTCGGCCCATGATGTGCCAATCTTGATGCCAATTTATACTAAACGTCTTCCTCCTGTGTATCACTCATGTCCCTCCATCTCCTTCAGAATCAGAATCAGGTTTATTATCACTGACGTATGATGTGAAATGTGTTGTTTTGCGGCAGCAGTACAGTGCAAGACATAAAAATCGCTATAAGTTACCAATAAATAAATAGTTCAAAAGAGGAATAATGAGGTTCATGGGTTCATGGACCGTTCAGAAATCTGATGGCCGAGGGGAAGGAGCTGTTCCTGAATCGTTGAGTGTGGGTCTTCAGGCTCCTGTACCTCCTCCCCGATGGTAGTAACAAGAAGAGGGCATGTACCGGATGGTGAGGATCCTTAGTGATGGATGCCGCCGCCTTGAGGCTATTCATGTGTCAATCTGAAAGCCTATTAAACTCCACCAAAGTGCCTGCTTCCACTACTACTCCTGCTAACCTATTCCAGACACCTACAACAAATGAGTTCAAATGAGATCGTCTCTCATTCTTCTGCCTAAGAACTAATGTATCAAAACAGCTCTATTTTCTCGCAAATGTTATATGATATATGTGACAAGTAAAACTTAATTCATTGAAGTTTTGACCTGGGTTAATTTTGATCGATACCCTATTGCACATGGTTACAGAGTCATTATTTAGAATCATGGAGCTATACAGCATGGAAACAGGCCCTTCAGTCCCAACTCATTCATGCTGACCAAGATGCCCATCTAAGCTATTCCCATTTGCCCGCATTTGGCCCATATTCCTCCAAATATTCCTATCTAATTACCTGTCCAAGTGTCCTTTAAATGTTGATGTACCTACCTCAAACACTTTTTCTGGGAGCTTGTTTCATATACCCACCACCCTCTGCGTGAAGAAGTTGTCCCTCAGGTCCCTTTTATATCTAGAATTTCTATCTTCCGAAAAAGAAAACAAAATTCCAAAAACACAATGGTAACTTCTGGGTCTACGGATAAAAATCCACCTGGTTCATTAGTGCCCTTGAGTGAAGGAGCTCAGCCATCTTATTCAATTGGGCCTAAGTGTGACTCCAGACCCACACCAATGGTCACGCTTAATTGCCCTCTAAAGTGACCGGTAATGATGTCAGATCAGGACAATAATGTTGGCCTTGTGTGGTTCATGTTCTGTCTATAAATCTAGAGATGAGGAAAGAGGCTCATCGAATTCTGTTCCTCTACCATACAGTAAGATTGTGGCTAATTCTGTATCTCAGTTCCTCCATTTCCATAACTCCACCAGTATGCATAACATTATCAACTTTATAATAAAATGTATTCAACAACAAAAATATTGGACGATAGATTTCTCCAGAAAAACTGCTGGATAGCCTGATTTACTATAACCTAGTTTGCATCCTTTATTTTATTTATTTAGGTCACCTGAACATTTTTCCATTATTTCTGGAAGAGATGAGTTGACCTCAATGAAACTATAATCCATGGCTGATTAAAAATTTGTTGTTTCAACCACAAGCAGTGTCTAGTGTGGAGATGTGCCAGTTCAAGCATTATTTGTGGAGCAATACTCAGAAGATAATCTTGAAATGCCAGCAATAATATTGGACACAAATGTTTTTGCAATTTTAGACGATATGCATATGTAATGAGATACCCTGGGTTATGTTGAAAGGTAGCAGGAATAAGAAAAGCTTCAAACATCTGACTAATGGGCTATTTTAACTCTCTATTTTTCCCAGCTGGTTTATTTTTATTGAAGTTACTTCTGGAGCTTGTCGCTCTATATCCATCTATGACCCTCCCCTGTCCTCCTGTGGTTACAAGGTTGACATGCTCTGGTAGTTGTTTGTCATTTTAAGACGCAGGTATACCATAAAATACATACATACAAAGGAAACTTTATGTGACTCTGTTAAACTCTTTATGTGTCTCGGATTTACAGTTAAACTAGCTGGACATTGTTTTGAGGTTAAATTATTAGGGGATCTCTCTTGATTGCATACTCCTTGCACCATTACACAGGAGTTTCCACAAATCTTTGGCCAAGATTCTGGGTCTTCTGCAAATTCGATTGGGTGGCACTGTAGGGCAGCGGGCAGAACCACTGCCTCACAGCGCCAGAGACCCAGGTTCGATCCCAACCTAGGGTGCAGTCTGCACAGAGATTACTTGTTCTCTCTGTTCCCCCCATGGGTGCTCAGATTTCCTCCCGCATCCCAAAGCCGTGCAGGTTGGTAGGTTAATTGGCTGCTGTAAATTATCCCTTGTGTCTTGGTGAGTGGTAGAATCTGGAAGGAGTTGGTGAGAATGTAGGGAGAACAAACAGATGAGATTTATGTAAGTGGGTGCTTGATGGTGAGCATGGAATCAGTGGGCTGAAGGGCCTGTTTCAGTGCTGGATGATTCAAAGATAGTTACATGCCATTCAGCCCATTGCTCTCCTCGCCATTCCCTACTAGCTCTCTGAAAGAACTACTTGGGCACGAGGTCTACTTTTCCCCAAATCTTCAATTATTTTGTGTGCTTCCACTTTAAAATCTTCTCACAACCTTGCTCCTGATAATATATTCCATACCCTAAAAAACACAAGTAAAAAAAAATATTCTCTCAACCTAACAATTCCATCCTCTATTTAGTGATGTAGTGACAACAATAAATGTCTTTGTTGTGGTCAAACGTTATGATTTTGAGAATATGATTACGTTTGGTTAAATCAGTTTAACTAATCGCACTGTGGTTCGAGGCTTGGAGTTCAGTGAGGTGTTCCAACAAGAAGGTGAAGCAGCATGTGGTGTGACAAATTGCACGGACAGTATAATCTGCAGATGCAAGACACAGGCTGATCCTGTGTTCTTTATTCCCAATGCCCTGCAGCAGTCTGAGAAATCAAACAAATTGAATAAAGTCTAGCCTGACCCAAACTGAGCAAAGCACAAGTTGAGGCCCGTACTGTCTTTCGTCTGAGAAATACTAATCAGAGGTTTAGTTTTTTTTTCGAGAGAACATAGAATGTAGAACATAGCACAGGAACAGGTTGAACATGATTTCTGAATGGTCCGTGAACCCATGAACACCACCTTGTTAATCCTCTTTTGCACTATTTATTTATTTTTGTAACCTATAGTTCTTTTTATGTCTTTATGTCTTGCACTGTACTGCTGCCACAAAACAACAAATTTCACAACACATGTCAGTGACAATAAATCTGATTCTGATTCAAATTAAACTAAATCTCTTCTGCCTGCACATGAGCCATATCCCTCCGTTCCCTGCATATCAGAGCCATAGAGTCACAGAGTCATACAGCATGGAAACAGGCCCTTCAGCCCAACTCGTCCATGCCAACTGTGAGCTAGTCCCATTTGCCTGTGTTTGGCCCATAGCCCTATGGCTTTTAAATATTGCTAATGTTTAAAAGTCAGAGACTTTTTCCCAGGATGACAATGGCTAACACAAGGGGACATAATTTTAAGGTGATTGGAGGAAGGTATAAGGAGGATGTCAGGGTAAGTTTTTTACACAGCGTAAAGGTTGTGGGGGCAGATACATTAGGGACATTTAAGAGACTCTTAGATAGACGCATGAATGATAGAAAAATAGGAGGCTATGTGGGAGGGAAGGGTTAGATAGATCTTAGAGCAGGATAAAATGTCGGCACAACATTATGGGCCGAAGGGCCTGTACTGTGCTGTAGTGTTCTATGTTCTATGTAATCTGCCTGCCTCAACCACTTTGCAGTAAAATGGACTTGTTCTAATTCTGTCTTTATCTTGTAAAAATTGTGTATAATTTATGTTTTCCTTGTGAATGCTGCTTATATTGTCTGTGATGCTGTTGCAAGTAAGTTTTTCATTGCACCTGTGCATACACGTACTTGTGTATATGGCAATAAACTTGACTTTGACGTTGACTTTATTTCTGGCAGCTCATTCGAAATACGCAGCACCCTTTGCATGAAGAAGCTGCCCCTGATGTCCCTTTTAAATCTCTCACCTCTGATCTTAAACCTACACCCTCTTGTTTTTAGCCCCTTCTCTGGGAAAAGGACTACGTGCTTTCACCCTGCCTATGCCCCTCATGATCTTATATATACCTCCATCAGGTGACCCCCTGATCTCCTATGTTCCAGAGAATAAAGTCCTAGTCTACACAACCTCTCCTTGCAACATATTCATGTGTCTATCTAAAAACCTCTTAAACACCACTAACATATCTGCCTCCACTACCACCCCTGGCAGCCTGTTCCAGGCACCCACCACTCTCTGGGTAAAAACCTTCCCCTGCACATCTCCTTTCAACTTACCCCCCTCACCTTAAATGCATGTCCTCTAGTATTTGACATTTCTACTCTGGGAAAAAGATTCTGTCCACTTTGTCTACGCCTCTCATAATTTTATAAACTTCTATCCGGTCTCCCCTCAGTCTCCGATGCCCAGAGAAAATAATCCAAGTTTGTCCAACCTCTCCTTATGGCTCATACCCTCTGATCCAGCAGAATCCTGGTAGACCTCTTCTGTTCTCTTTGCAAAGCCTCCACATCCTTCCTGTAAAGGGGCGACCAGAACTGCACACAATAATATCTACCTTCGTCCTGACAACCTTTAGAGGAGAAGTCTGATCCTTTGACTCTCTATTCCCTTCCCAGATGCTCAACATTCTGTGCCACACATTTCCAAGAGTGTGATTATTGACAGTTTACACTCCAGAAGGGAACAAGGAATAAATTCAGAGGAAGAACTCCTGAGGTCCAAATGTACAAAAAAAAGCATAATTAAAATAGTTTGAAGGAATGAGAGGAATGTCCAGTAAGAGAGAAATCACACTGAATGATGTAATAGCTGGAAAGCATTATTCAAAAAGTTCAGGTGAAATTTCTTAACTTTCAATTTTGTTTGGTATGCTGATAGCCATACCAAACATTTTGGATACGATGCTTCACAGAATAAGGCCACACTTGGAGTACTGTGTATAGTTTTGTTTGTCCTATTGTAGAAAAGACATGGTTAAACTAGAAAGAGTGCAGAGAAGATTTACGAGGTTGTTGCCAGCACTAGAGGGCCTGAGTTATCGGGAGAAGTTGGCCAGGCTGGGTCTTTATTCCTTGGAATGTAGGAGAATGAGGGGCGGCTTTATAGAAGTATTTAAAATTATGAGAGGCACAGATAAGGTGGATGGTAACAGTCTTTTCCCCAGGGTAGAGGAGTCCAAAACTAGGAGGCATCAGTTTAGAGTGGGAGGGGAAAGATTTGAAAGGGTCCTGAGGGGCAACTTCTTAATGCAGAGGGTGGTAAGTATATGGAACGAGCTGCCAGAGGAAGTGGGTGAGGCAGGTACGATAGAATCATTTAAGAAGCACTTGGATAGGTACATGGAGGGGTGGGGCTTGGGGGGGGATATGGGCCAAACGCAGGAATTTGGGTTTAGCTGGGTGGGCACCATTGTTGGCATGGACTGATTGGGCCGAAGGGTCTGTATCTGTGCTGTACTACTCTATGACTTTATAACTTACATCAAACTGCCTGGAATTTCAGTCTAGTTCATTGTCATAGAGTGATAGAGTTATACAACATGGAAACAGGCTCTTCAGCCCAACTGGTCCATGCCAACCAAGATGCCCCATCCAAGCATGCATATGCAGTGTATGGAGACTTTTGAATGAGACACTGTGCTGAGACACTGTGCTGAGACCCTGTCTCTCTTTGAGATAGATGTAACATATCACAGTGCTATTTTAGAGTGGGGTATTACCTCAGCTGTCTTGCCTAATAGTCCCCCCTCACATCAACATCTTAACAAAACAGGCAGCACTGTGGCGCTGCTAGTAGAGCTACTGCTTCGCAGTGACAGAGACCCGGGTTCGATCCTGACCTCGGGTGTGGAGTGTGTGGAATCGGCACGTTCTCCCTGTGACCACATGGGTTTCCTTCAGGTGTTCCGGTTTCCTCCCGGATCCCAAAGACATTTGGGTCGGCAGGTTAATTGGCCGCTGTAAATTGCCCCCCTTGTGTGGATGTGTGGTTGAATCTCAGGGGAGTTGATGGGAAAGTGGGGGGAATATAAAAATAGATTAATGTAGGATGAATGTAAATGGATGGTCGACACAAACTTAGTGGGCAGAAAGAACTGTTTTTGTGCTGAATCTCTCTCTGAATCTAAAATAGATTACCTCATGAATATCACAGTTAGTTGTGGGAGTTTGCATAAAACTGACTGCTGCACATCCTGTATTACTGTAGGTATTTATTTATTAGTCACATGTACATCAAAACACACAGTGAAATACATCTTTTGCGTAGAGTGTTCTGGGGGCAGCCCGCAAGTGTCGCCACCCCTCCGGTGCCAACGTAGCATGCCCGCAGCTCCTAACCCGTATGTCTTGGGAATGTGGGAGGAAACCGTAGCACCCAGAGGAAACCCACGCAGACACGGGGAGAACGTACAAACTCCTTACAGACAGCGGTGGGAATTGAACCTGGGTCGCTGGCGCTGTAGTAACGTTATGCTAACCAGTACACTACCGTGCCGCCAATATGGTTCAAGTGTACCACATTGATGGTAAAGTGCTTTGGTGCAATGTGAATGGGATGTAAATTGGTAAATGAGTAAATTGGTTTATTATTGTCACATGTACCAAGGTACAGTGAAAAACTTGTCCTGCATTCCGTTCGTACAGATCAATTCATTACACAGTGCACTGAGGTAGTACAGAGTAAAACAATAACAGAATGCAGAATAAAGTGCCCTGCAGGTAGACAATAAGGTGCAAGGTCATAACAGGGTAGATTGTGAGGTCAAGAGTTAATCTTAATGTACCAGGGAACCGTTTAATAGTCTTATAACAGTGGGATAGAAGCTGTCCTTGAGCCTGGTGGGATGTGCTTTCAGGCTTTTGCATCTTCTGCCCGATGGGAGGGGGGAGGAGAGAGAATGTCTGGGGTGGGTGGGGTCTTTGATTATGTTGGCTGCTTTACCAAGGCAGTGGGAAGTGTAGACAGAGTCCATGGAGGGGAGGCTGGTTTCCGTGATGTGCTGGGCTGTGTACACAACTCTCTGCAGTTTCTTGCGATAACAGGCAGAACAATTGCCATACCAAGCTGTGATGCATCCAGATAGGATGCTTTCTATGGTACACCAATAAAAATTGGTGAGGATCAAAGGGGACATGCCAAATTTCTTTAGCCTCCTGGGGAAGTAGAGGCACTGGTGAGCTTCCTTGGCCGTGGCATCAACGTGGTTGGACCAGGACAGGCTATTGGCGATGTTCACTCCTAGGAACTAGGGCACAATATAAATGCACGTGTTGTCTTCACTGCAGTGATATGGAACAGCTATAAAGTGCATTGCAGTTACTTTCCCAGACTCCAATAACAGCACCTCCCAAAGCCACAACCAGAACGAAAAGGACAACGGGCACAGGGAATGGCACCACCTGCAGGTTCGCATCCAAGCCACTCTTCATCCTCAGTTGGAAATATGTTGCCATTCTTACTATTAAAACCAAATCAAATGATACAACAAGTGAAGGACTGGTTCATTGCATTGAGTAGAAATGACTGATACCCAGAGTTTGAATAGATTAAGCTATAAAACTACAACATCGTGAATCCGTCTGTGCTCAATGAGTAGAGGGGAGTAAAAGAATCTAAGTTACACCTTGGGTTGAATTAACATTGAGGAAAGTTGGGAATCTCTTCTACAAGGCTCATTTGCGCGGCCTAAGGAATCTTGGAGATAAATTTCTCCATGGTCCTATGTGTTAAACCTGTGCTGGGCTTTGTATCTTGGAAATGGAATTCGACACAACCACAAAACATAATAGCCACATCAGTCATGGACCAACATCCATCACTTATACCCTTGTCATTTTTTTGTGCACTTGCTGCTTTTTTTTTAGTATTTTTGTGGCATTTCTTTCTTTTTCAATCTATTAATTTTCAAATTAGTACAAAATAATATATATAACATTAGTAATTATACATACAGTGCAAAGAGATCAGGATAACAATCGTAACAGTTAATATATATAATCACAAGGAGTTAAAAAAAAAGTAATCTAGGCCTCCTGCTCTCTTATTAAGTGAACAAATACAAAAGGGAAAATTGAAAAGAAATTTAATCATATGAGAAAAGAACCCCCAAATCAACAAAAATATTGAAAATAAACCAAAAAAACAACCAAAAACTTCAAAAAAAAACTGGACTGATATTTCTTCAATTAGAGAAAAAACATTATTCTGTTGTCAACTCCGCTCCTCTGTATTCAAGGGTTATTGAAAGGGATCTGAGGAAGGTCAGCTTATGTCATACGAAAGTATTGAATAAATGGACTCCAAACTTCCTCAAATTTAAGCGAAGGATCAACAGTACCACTCCTAATTTTTTCTAAGTTTAAACATGCTATAGTTTGAGTTCTTGTTGCATTTCGTTCACCATGGCAACATGATGGGGGTCAGTACATGCAGGGAAAAATGAGGAACTGTTCTCCTGGATCAGTTCCAGCAGAAATATGAGCTGAAGTCACAGATGCATAGAAACATAGAAAAACTACAGCACAATTCAGGCCCTTCAGCCCACAAATCTGTGCCGAACATGTCCCTACCCTAGAAATTACTAGGCTTACTCATAGCCCTCTATTTTTCTCAGCTCCATGTACCTATCCAACAGTCTCTTAAAAGACCCTATCGTATCCGCCTCCACCACCATTGCCGGCAGCCCATTCCACACACTCACCACTCTCTGAGTAAAAGACTTACTCCTGACATCTCCTCTATACCTATTCCCCAGCACCTTAAACCTATGTCCTCTTGTGGCCACCAATTCAGCCCTGGGGAAAAGCCTCTGACTATCTACCCGATCAATACCTCTCATCATCTTATACACCTCTATCAGGTCCCCCCTCATCCTTTGTCACTCCAAGGAGAAAAGGCCGAGTTCCCTCAACCTGCTTTCATAAGGCATGCTCTGCAATCCAGGCAGCATCCTTGTAAATCTCCTCTGCACCCTTTCTATGGCTTCCACATCCTTCCTGTTGTGAGGTGACCAGAACTGAGCACAGTACTCCAAGTGGGGTCTGACCAGGGTCCTATATAGCTGCAACAATACCTCTTGGCTCCTAAATTCAATTCCCCGATTGATGAAGGACAATACACCATATGCCTTCTTAACCACAGAGTCAACCTGCGCAGCCACTTTGAGCGTCCTATGGACTCGGACCCCAAGATCCCTCTGATCCTCCACACTGCCAAGAGTCCTAACGTTAATACTATATTCTTCCATCATATTTGACCTACCAAAATGAACCACTTCACACTTATCTGGGTTGAACTGCATCTGCCACTCCCCAGCCCAACTTTGCATCCTATCTATGTCCCTCTGTAACCTCTGACAGCCCTCCAAACTATCCACAACACCCCCAACCTTTGTGTCATCCGCAAACTTACTAACCCACCCCTCCACTTCCTCGTCCAGGTCGTTTATAAAAATCACAAAGAGTAAGGGTCCCAGTGCAGATCCCTGAGATACACCACTGGTCACCGACCTCCACGTAGAATACGACCCTTCAACAACCACTCTTTCCCTTCTGTGGGCCAGCCAGTTCTGGATCCACACTGCAATGTCCCCTTGGATCCCGTGCCTCCTTACTTTCTCAATAAGCCTTGCATGGGGTACCTTATATCGGGAGCATGGGCTCCCGATGCCCTGGCTCCCTTTCCATCCCCCTGATCCAGAAGTTAAGTGTTCTGGAATATTTAATTCCCAGTCCAGGCCACTCTGCAACTGTGTCTCCCTAACAGCGATTAGGGAGTTCTCATTTACTTCTATCTGTGCTTTTAATTCGTCTACTCTATTATGAATATTATGCGCTTTCAGATACAGTGCATTCAATTATGTCTTTAATAAATAAGGTGCAGTAACGTAGCAGTTAAATTACTGGACTGGTGACCTAGGGGTCTGCTCTATTGATCCAGAGACAGGAATTCAAATCCCTGCACAGCAGCTGGGAGATTTAAAATTAAGTAAACTGGATACATTTTGAATGTGCAAAACAGTATCAGGAACACAACTCTGAAACTAACATGGAACATAGAACAGTACAGCACAGTACAGGCCCTTCAGCCCACAATGTTGTGCCAACCTATATAAACCTACTCTCTGATCATTCCAGCCCTTCCTTCCTACACAGCCCATAACACTCCATTCTTCTTACATCCATGTGCCTATCTAAGAGATTTTTAAACGTCCCTATCGTATCTGCCTCCACCACCACCCCTGGCAGCACATTCCAGGCACCCACCACCCTCTGTGTAAAAGACCCACCTCTGACATCTCCCCTAAACTTTCCTCTTCTGACCTTAAACTGATGTCCTCTGGTATTGGCTATTGCCGTCCTGGGGAAAAGGTGCTGGCTGTCCACTCTATCTATGCCCCTCATAATCTTATACACCCCTATCAAGTCGCCTCTCATCCTGTGTCCACTCCAACCCATCTGGTTCACTGCTGTCCTAAGGGAAGAAATTCTGCCATTCTTACCCAGTGTTGGCTATGCCATAGGGATAGAAAGATACAACATGGAAACAGGCCCTTCAGCCCATCGAGTCTGTGCCCACTATCAACCATCCGTTTACACTAATCCTACATTAAACTCATTATTTTAATTCTCCCTGCGTTCCCATCAACTCCTCCCAGATTCTACCCCTCACCCACATACTAGGGACAATTTACAGTGGCCGATTAACCTACCAACCTGCATATCTTTGGGACGTGGGAGGAAACCGGAACACCCGGGGGAAACCCATGTGGTCACAGGGAGAACGTGCAAACTCCACACAGACAGCACCCAGGGTCAGAATTGCACCTGGGTCACTGGAACTGTGAGGTAGTGCCTCTATCATGTATTACTCTAGACCACCCAATAGGGTTGACTCTCGCCTGTCTTCTGAAATAGACACAATTCAGGACAAATAACATCTATATTTTGTCAATTAGTAGATAAAACAAAATGTGGTTGAATGACCCAAGAGAGCAAGAGAGAGACACAAACACATCTAGTCCTGTTCTGAGCAATACCTCAAGTGGCAAGTCATTAGCATAACAAATTATTTGGCACAGTAGTGTAGCAGTTAGCTTAACACTATTACAGCGCCAGCAACCCGGGTTCAATTCCGGCCACTGACTGTAAGGAGTTTGTACGTTCTCCCCCGTGACTGCGTGGGTTTCCTCCGGGTGCTCTGGTTTCCTCCCACATTCCAAAGAAGTACAGTTAGGAAGTTGTGGGCATGCTATGTTGGTGCCAGAAGCATGGCGACACTTGCGGGCTGCCCCCAGAACACCCTACGCAAAAGATGCATTTCACTGTGTGTTTCGCTGTACATGTGACTAATAAAGAAATCTTATCTTAAATAGAGACATAAACCCCAAGTAAAATCATCTTGTTCCAACTCCTTCAGTTCCAGTACTCCAAACTGGTTCTTCATAATTCTTCGATTGAACTGGAAATAAGATTAGGCTATGGACATTTATGTAACTTTTCATTTTCTGGCCCCTTAGCTTGACAATGGAGAAACACTTTTGGTGGGACTCCTTCTGGATTAGGCTTTATCTGAGCAGTTTAAGAATTAAGTCTGAACTAATGATCCTGTTAATGGGACTGCCCCTTTAAGAAGACTCAGAAGGATCGTTCTTCCCCTGCCTCCATGAAAGGAAGCAGCCAGAGTATCTTGACAGAGCATGTCATGCTCAGTAACTTTAGTGCAAATAGGTGCATGGAATAATAAATGCAAGACGTTCATTAATTTAATCCTAAAGGCATAATTGATGCAGCTCTCCAGCTCAGGAACATCAAAGTGAACACTTTAAAAATAAATTTGCAAGCCCACAAGTTACACATGGGCTGCACACGTGAGTGCAGATGTGCTCTGAATTCAACATGTCACGTGTAATATTCATATCAGCACGGCTAATAAATGCACTGGCAGTCTGCAGAGCAGACTGTTAAAGTCCAGTCATTTGCTTTTTACAACAAAGGTCGTTAAATTCTGCAGTTAGAAAAAGTTGTGGGAATGAGAATCCCAGTCAAAAATTGATGTGTGTACGAGATAGGGAGGAAGAGGGTGAAATACTGCCACCATAGCAACACCTAGATTAAGGCTATGATTCTGCCTTATTGCACTATTTATTAGAATGGTCTCTAAACCAAGATGCAGTGTTTAATTCTTATTCCTTCTCCTAAAAATAAATATTTCAATTGAATGTCTGCAGTGCTATTTTTAAATGGGGTAATTTACTGAAAAGGTTGAAATGGTGCATTGTGAGAAGTTTGAGAGATGGGCCTGGCCTTTGCAAATGTGTTTATCTCCATTTTGCTCAGTGTTATGCAACTGGTTATTTCTGTCACTCTATCAAGTGTGGTTTAGTTCAGATTTCCTCTGCTGTTCCTGGTAAAGCCCACAGCTCTCCTTAAGTGAAAGCACAAGGGCTGCAGTCGCAATGTGCTGCCTATTCCTCTGTGGCTGGCGAGGCTAAGCCAAGGAAAATGTTCCGCATTGTGAACTGTTGTGTTTGTCTTGGAAGAGTTTTCATTCCCGGAATATCTGAAGTATTTTGTTTATCATCGAGTAACCAAAATGTTTGCTCCAGTTTCTGGCTGCAGTCCACTGACCATCTCTTGCTGATGTCATTTATTAATTGCAGCAATTATCTCAAAGACCTCAGTATGATTCTGGAGATGGTTAAAATCTGAGCTCCCAACATCAATCTGACTTTAGTTGGCTACGCTACTCACTAATTTGAAAGCTTTTTAATTGGAATGGGGGGGTGATGTTATTGAAACAGTTAAAATCCATGGAGGTGTGACAGGACAGATGTTGAAATACAGTCATAGGGTAATACAGCACGGAAACAGGCCATTCGGCCCGACTGGTCAATGCAGACCAAGACTCCCATCTAAGCTCGTCCCATTTGCTTGCGTTTGACCCATATCCCACCGAACCTTTGCTATCCATGTATCTGTCCTGTCACTAGTGTTTCCATTAGCATCTTGAACGAAGGGACGTAGTTGCACAATTAGGGGGCAGTCATTTAAAACTGAGGTGTCGGAACTTCTTCTCGTAGATTGGTGTGAACCTTCGGAATTTCCTGCCTCATGGGTTGTGGAGGATGGATCATTGGGGGTAGGTAGGCTTTTGAATGATCAGGGAATTGAGGGCCATGGGGAACTGGCGCAGAAGAGGAGATCAGCCATGAGGTCAGGTTTGAGGGGCCGAGTGGCCTTCTCCTGCTCCTATTTTCCAATGTGCTTGTTTGCAACTGATACATGGGGCATCTTGGTCAGCATGGGGGTAGGTAGGCTTTTGAATGATCAGGGAATTGAGGGCCATGGGGAACTGGCGCAGAAGAGGAGATCAGCCATAAGGTCAGGTTTGAGGGGCCGAGTGGCCTTCTCCTGCTCCTATTTTCCAATGTGCTTGTTTGCAACTGATACATGGGGCATCTTGGTCAGCATGGACCATTTGGGCTGAAGGGCCTGTTTCTGTGCTGTATGACTCTGTATTTCACGGAAGAAAGCTCTGCCACAGTTATGTCTAGCAACACAGTGATTATGATCAAAGAGTCAGCATGAAAAAGAAAACCAAACAAAAAAGTACTTTTACAAGCTTTGCAGTTTACCTTCTAAGTAAGGGCTGCTCTGGAGTGATTTAAATGAGTTTTACTATTATTCTGCAAATGTTGAAACTACAGGTTCACCAGTACACTGATCAATGGGATCCTATTTCCATTACCACTGCTGAAATAGTTCCAAATATCAGTTGGCTTTTGTAATTTTTTTCAATTTGTTAATTCGGAGGGAAAAAAATGTCACCTTATAATTAATGTGTTTTCATTTTGCCCTAATTAGCCACTGTGTGCTCGGATAATTGGATAACATACATTCAACTAATTAATCACAGCAGTTGAAAATAACACAAAGCCTTTCCTAGGGAAATTTAAAGGGAGTATCTCACTTACTGATTGTGAATGGTGATTTATTTTTGCACTTGTCTGAGGAACAGTATATGGCAAATTTAATATGTGTTACCAAAAATATTTCCTGAAGTGATTAACATGTTAACTGCTAACATATGTAATTGACAGAAAGATGAAGAGAGATAGACAGATAAAAAAATCAGCAAATAACAGAAAAAATTAAAATAACTAAGTTTGCAATTCATCCTGTTTTTACCCTGGCACAAAGCAGAGTTAAGTTATTAAATCAGAGGGAGAAAATAGATCAACAGGGAACTGAACATCTCACTGTAGCAAAATGCACTCACAAGTACATCTTCTTTCTATTCTGAATCACATATACACAGGAAAAATAACCTTTACCTCCAGGGCATATACATTTAAATAAAATCTATTCCCGAAATGTAAAATGACAGCTGAATGATTGTTCATTTAATTTGATCTGGAGCTCTACTGTACTCAATTCATTAAATAATTTGAGAAGGGCAATTTTGATAAATCAAAGTCCAGCAGGCTGATTGGTAAAATGTAATTGAACAGAACAGAACGGCAGTGATGGAATCACAAGAGGTTGTGTAAAATGGTGCATTATGAAAGGAAATGAATTTTTCCCCCCATTTTGTTTAACAATAGGAAAATGGGCTGCAGAATAAATAGGCAATAATTTAAGTATGACAAAAGCAGGTACTTGATTTAATGGTGTAGCCTCGGGACAGCATGGGAATATTTTCATACACAACAACGTTGACTGAAAACATCTTTATTTTTCTGCCGCTACCTGGTAAACAGTTCTGTGTTTCTTGCAATATTCACGCGTGTGTTCACATGCTTGTGTGTGCATGTGTGCGTGTGTGAATGTGTCTGCACGAATAAGTGTACATGAGGAATTCCCTGTGAGCGACTGAGTGTGTGGGTGTGTGTGTGTGTATGTGTGTGTGTGTGCATGATAAATGGTGCTTTAATCTGTGAGGCAGGAGGCAGTCTCCCTTTCAGAGAATTTGCACCTAAATCAAAGTTGACTCACAACCACAGCAGATGACCACTCAAGACTTAGAATCATAAAACAGCCCCATCAGTTCAACTCATCCACGCCAACCGAGATGTCTATCTGAGCTAGTCCTATAAAGCTCACCAGCGCCTCTACTTCCTCAGAAAGAAATTTGACATGTCCTCTTTGACACTCACCAACTTTTATCAATGCACCATAGAAACCATGCTATCTGGATGCATCACTGCTTGGTACGGCAACTGCTCTCCCTGCAACCGCAAGAAACTGCAGAGAGTTGTGGACACAGCCCAGCACATCACGGAAACCAGCCTCCTCTCCATGGACTTTGTCTATACCTCTCTCTGCCTTGGTGAATCAAAGACCCCACCCACCCGGGTCATTCTCTCTCCTCCCCTCTCCCATCAGGCAGAAGATGCAGAAGCCTGAGGGCACATACCACCAGGCTCAAGGACAGCTTCCATCCCACTGTGATAAGACTATTGAACGGTTCCCTTATACGATGAGATGGACTCTGACCTCACAATCTACCTTGTTGTGACCTTGCACCTTATTGTCTACCTGCACTGCACTTCCCTGTAGCTGTGACACTTCACTCTGTATTCTGTTATTGTTTTTACCCTGTACTATCTCAATGCACTGTGTAATGAATTGATCTGTACGAACGGAATGCAAGACAAGTTTTTCACTGTATCTCAGTACAAGTGACAATAATAAACCAAAACCAATACCAGCATTTTTCCATATCCCTCTTAAACTTTCTCTATCCATGTACCTGTCCAAATGTCTTTTAAACATTGGAATTGTATCTGCCTCTAGCACTTCCTCTGGCAGCTCGTTCCATCAACCCACCACCCTCTGTGCGAAAAATTCTCCCCTCAGTTCCCCTTTAAATCTTTCCCCTCTCACCTTAAATCCTTGCCTTCTAGTTTTAGACTCCCCAACCCTGGGAATAAAGACTGCAACCATTCACCTTATCTATGCCTCTCATGATTTTATATTTTTTGCAATAAAATGGACTTTTTTGTTCTAATTAACTTTCCTGTAAAAATTATATACAATTTATGTCCAATTTATGTTTCTCTTGTGAATGGCATGGTAGTGTAGTGGTTAGCATAACGTTTTACAGCGCCAGCAACCCGGGTTCAATTCCGGCCGCTGTCTGTAAGGAGTTTGTACGTTCTCCCCGTGTCTGCGTGGGTTTCCTCCGGGTGCTCCAGTTTCCTCCCACATTCCAAAGACGTACGGGTTAGGAAGTTGTGGGCATGTTACGTTGGCGCCAGAAGTGTGGCAACACTTGCGGGCTGCCCCCAGAACACTCTATGAAAAAGACGCATTTCACTGTGTGTTTCTATGTACATGTGACTAATAAAGAAATCTTATCTGATCTGATGCTATAAGACCGTGATGCTGTTGCAGTTAAGTTTTTCATTGCACCTGTGCACACATGTGCTGTGCATATGACAATAAACTCGACTTTGACTTTGACTCTATAAGGTCACCCCTCAGCCTCCTACACTCCAGAGAAAAAAGTCCCAGCCTATCCAGGTTCTCCTGATAACTCAAGCCTTCCAGTCCTGGTAACATCCTAGTGAATCTTTTCTGCACCCTTTCCAGCTTAGTGACATCCTTCCCCCAGCTGGGCGACCAGAACTGCACACTGTACTCCAATGTGGTCTCATCAACGTCTTGTACAGTTGTGAGATGATGTGATTAAATGACATGGTTATAGGTCAAAGAGTAATTCCATACTCCCTAAATATAAACTTTTAATAATTATGACCAAGATAATTATTCAGATGTGAACTAGAGGGACATCACAATTAGTGATTAATTCAAATCTCACAATTCTCAAAGAATTGCTGTCTCTTCCTACCTTTCTGAAGAAACGCTTTTTAAAACTATGTGAAGCTCTGCTCAATCGGAAATGAAAGTAAAATCCCGCAGATGCTGGAAACCTGGATGCTGAAAAAAAAGTTGGATTGCATACTCCATAAAATGTTAAATTTACGGAGTATGGAATTCAACAGATCAGGTAACATCTGTGGAGAGAGAAACAGTTAATGTTTCAAGCTGATGACCTGTCATCAGAACTGAACTTTCACCATTACAGTTGAAGCTTCCAGTTTATTACTAACAGTTTATATTCATGACTGTTACGTTTGATCTTAATTCCAAGTAAGCAACACAACATTTGCAGTAATAAATCAGAAAAGACAGGAAGTACTCAGCAGTGACGTAAGGTCATTGACATGAAAAATAAATTTTATTCAACTTTACACAGATATTCTCTGGCCTTCAACAAATTCTATTTTTATTTCAGATTTCCATCATTCCTAGTATTCCTGTAGCCTGTTTAGAATGTTCTGTTCTGCTGTATGGAACCCGCACATAATACTAACATAGAACATAGTGCAACACAGGAACAGGCCCTTCGGCCCACAATGTCTGTGCCGAACACAATGTCAAATGAAACTAAATCTCTTCTGCCTGCACATGGTCCATATCCCTCCATACCCTGCATGTTAAACATAGAACATAGAACACTACAGCACCATACAGGCCCTTCGTCCCACAATGTTGTGCCGACATTTTATCCTGCTCTAATATCTATCTAACCCTTCCCTCCCACATAGCCCTCCATTTTTCTATCATTCATGTGGCTATCAAAGAGTCTCTTAAATGTCCCTAATGTATCTGCCCCCACAACCTCTGCCGGCAGTGCGTTCCACGCACCCCAGACATCCCCCCCCTTATACCTTCCTCCAATCACCTTAAAATTATGTCCCCTCATGTAAGCCATTGTCGCCCTGGGAAAACGTCTCTGACTGTCCACTCAATCGATGCCTCTTATCATCTTGTACACCTCTATCAAGTCACCTCTCATCCTCCTTCTCTCCAAAGAGAAAAGCCCGAGCTCGCTCAACCTATCCTCATAAGACATGCTCTCCAATCCTGGCAGCATCCTGGTAAATCTCCTCTGCGCCCTCCCTAAAGCTTCCACATCCTTCCTATAATGAGGCGACCAGAACTGAACACAATGTGTCTGTCTAGATGCTTCTTAAACAGCACCATGATATCTGCTTCCACCACCACCCCTGGCAGCGAGTTCCAGGCACCCACCCACTCTACATGTGATAAATTTCCCCTGCACATCTCTTTTAAATGTTCCCTTCTCATCCGAAATGTATGTCCTCTAGTATTTGACATTTCTACCCTGGGAAAAAATTCAGACTGTCTACCCTATCTATGCCTCTCATAATATTATAAACTTCTGTCTTTATCACATATAATGCACTTTCCCTAATCCTGGAATTTGAGATATTTGATCTTCCTTCAAAATGTTGTAGAGATTCCCTTGGAATTACAAGGATCAACAAAAGATGATAGATGCAAAAATGTTTATAATTATGTTGAGGATTGTAAGCAAACTGTTGGAAAGTAAAGCATCAATGGCTGATAGGTCTTCATGTATTCCTTATTCAATCAGATCATGGAACTGTGGAACTGTAATGGCACAGAAAGAAGCCCTTTAACCCACTCGATCTCTGCCAGCTCCCAGGAGGACCATCCTGTCAGACTCATGCCTCTGCCCTATCCCCATAACTCTCCATAGTATTCTTTCCCAAGTGCCTATCCATTTCCCGTTTGAAGGTCCTGATTGTTTTCTTGCCCACCACTTCTACAGGAGCTCTCCGTGTGAACAAAGCTTTCCCTCACGCCACCCTTGTATTGGTATTGGTATTGGTTTACTATTGTCACTTGTACCGAGTTATAGTGGAAAGCTTGTCTTACCAACCGATCGTACAGGTCAATTCATTACACAGTGCAGTTACATTGAGTTAGTACAGAGTGCATTGAAGTAGTTCAGGTAAAAACAGTAACAGTACAGAGTAAAGTGTCACAGCTACAGAGAAAGTGCAGTGAGATAACGTGTGAGGTCATAGACCATCTCATTGTATAAGGGAACCATTCAATAGTCTTATCACAGTGGGGTAGAAGCTGTCCTTAAGTCTGGTGGTACGTGCCCTCAGGCTCCTGTGTCTTCTACCCGATGGAAGAGGAGAGAAGAGAGAATGACTCAGGTGGGCGGGGTCTTTGATTATGTTGGCTGCTACACCAAGACAATGAGAGGTAAAGACAGAGTCCAAGGAGGGGACGCTGGTGTCCCTGATGCGCTGGGCTGTGTCCACAACTCTCTGCAGCTTCTTGCGGCCCTGGGCAGAGCAGTTGCCGTACCAAGCCATGATACATCCAGATAGGATGCTTTCTGTAAAAACTGGTGAGAGTCAAAGGGGACAAACCAAATTTCTTTAGCCTCCTGAGAAAGTAGAGGCACTGGTAAGCCTTCTTGGCCATGACATCAATGTGATTTGACCAGGACAGGCTATTGGCGATGTTCACTCCCAGGAACTTGAAGCTCTCAACCCTCTCGACCTCAGCACCGTTGATGTAGACAGGTGCATGTACACCGCCCCCTTTCCTGAAGTCAATGACCAGCTCTTTTGTTTTGTTGACATTGAGGGATAGGTGTTGTCATGACACCATGCCACTAAGCTCTCTATCTCCTTCCTGTACTCCAACTCATCGCTGCTTGAGATACGGCCTACAACGGTGGTATCATCTGCAAACTTGTAGATGGAGTTAGAGCAGAATCTGGCCACACAGTCATGAGTGTATAGGGAGTAGAGTAGAGGGCTGAGGACACAGCTTTGTGGGGCACCAGTGTTGAGAATATTGCTGCCTATCCTCACTGATTGCGGTCTGTTTGTTAGAAAGTCAAGGATCCAGTTACAGAGAGAGGTGTTGAGTCCTAGGTCTCGGAGTTTGGTGACAAGCTTGCTTGGAATTATTGTATTGAAGGCAGAGCTGTAGTCAATAAATAATAGTCTAACGTATGTGTCTTTACTGTCCAGATGCTCCAGAGCTGAGTGTAGGGCCAGGGAGATGGCATCTGCTGTAGACCTGTTTCACCGATAGGCGAAGATGGTGGTCTTCTTAAAACAGAAGGGAACCTGAGATTGAAGCAGGGAGAGGTTAAGTATGTCCGCAAGTACTTCTGCCAGCTGATCAGCACAAGATCTGAGCATGCGGCCCGAGACACCATCTGGGCCAGGTGCTTTCCTCGTGTTCACTCTCCGGAAGACTGATCTTACGTCATCCACTGTGATCACAGGTTCAGCTGCATTGGTGGCGGTCAGGGTGGATGGTGACAATCCACTTCCCTTTTGTTCAAAACACACATAGAATGCGTTAATGTATCTTTTGTCAAAAAAATTTTAAATCTGTGTCCCTGGTCTTTGAACCATTCGTGATTGGGAGCAGAGCAACACAGGAAAAGCTGGAGGAACTCAGCAGGTCAGGCAGCATCCATGGATGGAAATGGACAGTTAACATTTCAGGTCAAAACCGGACTGAAAGAAAGAGGGGAGCAAGTCGCTATAAAGAGGTGCAGGGAAGGGGTGGAGCAAGATCTGGAAGATGATAGACAGATCCAGGCAAAGAGTGGTGACAGACAGATGGAGGAGGGATTTCACATGGGCAGTCTCTTGTGTGTCCATGATTGAGAGCAGCTTTCCTTTGTCTATCTTATTAGAACATAGAACATAGAGCAGGACAGCACAGGAACAGGCCCTTCGACCCATAATGTCTGCGCCAAACACGATACTGAATTAAACTAAATCTAGACCAGTCATGATCTTGTCTACCCCCTTTCGAACCTCCCCTCACGAAAACAACCCTGCCTTCTTCAGTCTGATCTTGGTGTGCAGATCTGTCATCTGTGGAAACCTTTTTCTGATAGGTTTCACATTGTTTCACTTTTCAGATTATCAAAATACTCCCAAACTTTACTGTCTTCTATTCAGAATCAGAATCAGATTTATTATCACTGATTTATATGATGTAAAATTTGTTGTTTTGTGGCAGCAGTACAGTGCAAAGACATAAACATGATAAATTACAAGAATAAATAAATAATACAAACGAAAAGGAATAACGAGGTAGTGTTTGTGGATTTATGAACGGTTCAGAAATCTGATGGCAGAGGGGAAGAAGCTGTTCTTAAATCATTGGGTGTGGGTCTTCAGGCTCCTGTACCTCCTCCTCCATGACAGTAACGAGAAGAGGGCATGTCCCAGGTGGTGAGGCTCCTTAGTGATGGATGCCGCCTTCTTGAGGCACCGCCTCTTGAAGATGTCCTTGATGGTGGGGAGGGTTGTGCCCGTATTGAAGCTGGCTGAGTCTACAACTCTTTGCAGCTTCTTGTGATCCTGTGCATTGGAGCCTCCATACCAGGCGGTGATGCAACCAGTCAGAATGCTCTCCACCGTACATCTATAGAAATTTTCAAGACTCTTTGGTTGCCTACCATATCTCCTCAAACTCCAAATGAAGTAGAGCTGCTGGCATGTATTCTTCGTGATTGCATCAATGTGTTGAACCCAGGATAGGTCCTCCGAGATGTTGACGCCCAGGAACTTGAAGCTGCTCACCCTTTCCACCGCTGACCCCTCAATGAGGACTGGTGTGTGTTCTCTTGACTTTCCCTCACCCACCGTGTTAGCTGGTGCTGTAGTGTAGATGTTTTATTATTTATTCAAGAGATATTATTAATGGAAGCCAACATTTAATTGCCCATCACTAGTTGCCCTTGAGAAGGTGGTGGGGAGCTGCCTTCTTAAACTGCTGCAGTCCTTGAGGTGTGAGTACAGCCACAATGTTGTTAGGGAGGGAGTTCCAGGATTTTGACCTGGCGACGGTGAAGGAACGGCGATATATTTCCAAGTCGGGATGGTGTGCGGTTTGGAGGGCAACTCCCAGGGGGTGGTGCTCCCCGTGCTTTTGATGCCCTTGTCCTTCTAGCTGGTAGAGGTGGTGGGTTTGGAAGGTGCTGTCTAAGGAGTCTCGGTGAGTCGCTGCAGTGCATCCTGTAGATGGTACGACCTGCTGCTGCTGTGCGTCGGTGGTGGAGTGAGTGAATGGGTGTGGATGGGGTGCCTGTCAAGCGGCTGCTGTGTCCTGTGTGATGTCAAACTTCTCGAGTGTTGTTGAAGCTGTAGTCATCCAGGCAAGTGGAGAGTGTTCAGTCACACTGTTGACCTGAGCCTTGTAGAAGGTGGACAGGTTTTGGGGAGTTAGGAGGTGAGTTACTCACCACGGGATTCCTAGCCTCTGACCTACTCTTGTAGCCACACTGTGTTTATGGCTACTCCACTGCACAGTCCATACCTACCACAGACTCAGCCACACTAACCACAGTTTGACTGTACACAGGCTGATTTTTTTCGGTTATCTCATTCTGGTCACATAAATGAACTTCCTCACATTAACAACTGTTCCAAGAACAACTTAAACACAATGTCAATCAAAAATAAACTTGCAGCTGCCGGAAATCTGAAATTAAAACAGACACGATAGGGAACCTCTGATAGAGTGTCTGGTCCAGAACATTAACTCTGCTTCTCTCTCCACAGACGCAGCCTGACCTGCTGAGTGTTTCCAGCATTTGCTGTTTTTATTGTTTGACACAATATCACACGTGGCAAATCAAAAACCAAGAAGTTGCAGATCAAAGAAAAATAAAAAAAATTCTGGAACCACTCAGCAGGTCAGGCAACATCTGTAGGGAGAGAAGGAGAGATGGGGGTTCATCGATCTGAACGGTTAACTCTGTTTCTCTTTCCTTCGATGCTGCCTGACCGGCTGAGTCATAGATTTGTAGAGGAAACAACTCTATCCTTCGGCCCAACTGGTCCATGCCGACCAAGATTCCCATCTGAGCTCGTCCCATTTGCCCGCGTTCGGCGCAGTGTGGTTAACAAAGACCCACACAGCCTAATCCCATCTCTCAGCTCTTTTGTCCGTGACCCAGCAGGTCACAGCTCCTCAAGTACATGTCCAAGTCCACTTTAGCTGTTATAGGGGTTTTCCCCTTCACCACCCTTTCAGGCAGTGAGTTCCAGACCCCACATTTTCCTCATTTTCCCTCGAATCATCGAGTCATACGGCACGGAGAAAGGCCCTTCGGCCCAACTGGTGACCAACGTGCCCACCTAAGCTAGTCCAATTTGCCCTCATTTGGCCCATAACTTTCCTATCCATGGACCTGTCCAAGGGCCTTTTAAATGTTGTTAATGTACCTGCCTCGACCACTCCCTCTGGCAGCTCGTTCCATATACGGACCACCCTCTGGGTGAAAAAGTTGCCCCTCGGGTTCCTATTAAATCTCTCCCCTCTCACCTTAAATCAATGCCCTCCAGTTCTTGATTCCCCAACCCTGGGAAAAAGACTATGCACACTCACCCTATCTATACCCCTCATGATCTTATATACCTCAGTAAGATCACCCCCATTCTGCTACGCTCCAATGAATAAAGTCCCAATCCCCTACTAATTTCTTTAAATCTAGATCCCCTGGTTTTAATTGAAATTGGTACTATTTAGTTACACTATCTGTGTCCCTTGTAATTTTATACATATCAATTGTTTTCCTTCAATTTCTACTGTTCCGATGTGAAAGCAAACTAACCAATCTTTCCCCATAGCTGCAATTTTCCAGCCTTGGCAACACCCCCTTAAATCCCCTCTGCACCTTCTCCAGTGCATTCACATCTTTCCTGCAGTGTGGGGTGCCCACAAATGTACAAGCTGTGGTCTAAATATTGCTGTATACACTTCCAGCAAAATCTCCAAGCCTTGGGCTCTAAAGGAAAGCTTCCTACACACTTGTGTCCAGTACTGTGTCCAGTTCTGGTCACCTCATTATAGGAAGGATGTGGAAGCGTTGGAAAGGGTACAGAGGAGATTTACCAGGATGCTGCCTGGTTTAGAGAGTATGCATTATGAGGAGAGACTAAGGGAGCTGGGGCTTTACTCTTTGGAGAGAAGGAGGATGAGAGGAGACATGATAGAGGTGTACAAAATATTAAGAGGAATAGATAGAGTGGACAGCCAGCGCCTCTTTCCCAGGGCACCAATGCTCAATACAAGAGGGCATGGCTTTAAAATAATGGTTGGGAAGTTCAAGGGAGATATCAGAGGGAGGTTTTTCACCCAGAGAGTGGTTGGGGCATGGAATGCGCTGCCTGGAGTGGTGGTGGAGGTGGGTACATTGGTCAAATTCAAGAGATTACTAGATAAGCATATGGAGGAACTTAAAATAGAGGGATATGTGGGAGGAAGGGGTTAGATAGTCTTTGGCGAGGTTTAAAGGTCGGCACAACATTGTGGGCCGAAGGGCCTGTGTTGTGCTGTACTGTTCTATGTTCTATGTTCTATCCCTCTTTAACCACTTTATCAACTCATCCTTCTGGATTTATTATCTGGACATCACGACATTCCTGTTCATGGCACAAATTAGCTACCACATTTTCTGCATTACTGTAACTGCACTTCTGAAAGTACCTCAGATCTGTAAAAAGCCCTGAAGGTGATACAGATTTCTTTATTAGTCACATGTACGTCGAAACACACAGTGAAATGCATCTTTTGTATAGTGTGCTCTGGGGGCAGCCCACAAGTGTCGCCACGCTTCCAGCACCAACATAGCACGCCCACAACTTCCTAACCCGTACGTCTTTGGAATGTGGGAGGAAACCGGAGCACCCGGAGAAAACCCACACAGATACAGGGAGAATGTACAAACTCCTTACAGACAGCGGTGGGAATTGAACCCGGGTCACTGGCGCTGTAATAGCGTTACGCTAACCGCTACGCTACCGTACCTACCATGCAAGTCCCTTTTATCTGTGTTCCTAAGGATCAGTTTCGTCATAACCCATTGCTTCCCTATTTAACGCTTGTGCCTAATCCCATCCAGTAACACCTGAATCGGTTGTAATAACTCCACCTGTAATAAAATGCTTATAGCAACGACATCTATTTACAGTGCATACTTGTTTTAAATTGATTTCAGTTAATCGTCTCCACTCTGGTTTCTAGAAGGAAGGCTATTGCTCCCTCAAGGGGTGATGCAAAAATATTCACAGCAAACTGTCATGTTTCCTCTCTGCTTTAATGAATGCATTTTGCAGGAGTTTGCAACCAAGCCACAGCAGACAATTTTCACATCTCTCAGTCATACTGGCCGTTATCGTCACTCCTTACTGCTGTTTAGTTAACGTTCATAGCAGATGCTGTCAGACAATAACAGCTGCCTGTGTACTTCATATCATCTAGTTACAACATTTAAGTCGCCATTTGCTTGACTGTTGTTTGTGTTTTAAGTTTTTGATGGTAAAATTTTCAGGGACTATTTTGTGTTGGGGAATGGGGTAATTTTCCACCTTTGCACACAATGCAAGATTGTAATGAAAAGAAAGGCTTTCATTTCCATAGCACCTTTAAGAAGATGTGTCCCAGTGCTCCACAACCAGTGAAGTGTGTTCATTGTTACAATACAACATAGAACACAGAACAGTACAGCACAGGAACAGGCCCTTCAGCCTATGATGTCTGTGCCGACCAGGATGCCAAATTAAACTAAACCAATCTGCCTGAACATGATCCCTGTTCCTCCATTCCCTCTACGTTCATGTCCCTGTCTAAATGTCTCTTAAATGCCACTATCGTCTCTGCTTCCACCACCACCCCTGGCAACGCGTTCCAAAGGGAGAAACACAGCAGCTAATTTTCACGCAGCAAGATCCCATCAACTGTATTTTGTGAAAATAACAAAATAATTTCTGCTTTTATTAATAATGTTGAGTGAAGGATAACTATTGGCCAGTTCAGCAGGGATCAATCTCCTGACTTTCCTCACAGTAACTAGACCAGGTCTTTTATGAGCCGGCATAATCTCATTTTAGTGTCTCATCCAAAGGGCAGGAGCTCGGACAGACCTGCACCCTCTCAGTACTGTGCTGGAGGTGCACCATGTACCTCTGCCACAAACGGAGATGTTGGACCACAGAGTAACAACCTGTTGGAGCTGTCAGTTCACATCCAGAGTGGATCCTGGATGGAGATCCATAGAGATGGAGAGGGTTCAGAGAAGATTCACTGGAATAATTCCAGGAATGAAAGGAACGTTTGACGGCTCTTGGGCTGTACTCCTTGGAGTTCAGAAGAATGAGGGGGGACCTCATAGAAACATTTCAAATGTTAAAAGGCCTGGACAGAGTAGATGTGGCAAAGATGTTTCCCATGGTAGGGGAGTCTAGTACAAGAGGGCACAACTTCAGGATTGAAGGGCACCCATTCAGAACAGAGATGTGGAGAAATTTCTTTAGCCAGAGAGGGGTGAATCTGTGGAATTTGTTACAACGGGCGGCTGTGGAGGCAAAGTCATTGGGTGTATTTAAGGCAGAGATTGATAGGTATCTGAGTAGCCAGGGCATCAAAGGTTATGGTGAGAAGGCGGGGGAGTGGGGTTAAATGGGAGAATGGATCAGCTCATGATAGAATGGCGGAGCAGACTCAATGGGCCAAATGGCCGACTTCCGCTCCTTTGTCCTATAGTCTTATGGAGATGCAGAATGGAAACAGGCCCCTGAGACCACCAAGTCCACACCAACTCCCAACCACCCATCTACACTAATCCTTCATAAATCCCATTTTTTTTATTCTCCCTTCATCTCATCCACTCTGCCCACATTCTACCACTCAGCTACACACTAGGGGCAATTAATGTACCAACCTGCACACGTTTAGGATGTGGAAGGATTCTGGAGACCGCACGTGAAACCCACACAGGCATGAAGACTCCACCCAGACAGGACCCGAGGTCAGGATCGAACCCAGGTCTCTGGTGCTGTGAAGTGCTTTGACAGCTGGATAAACCCCATCACCACACCCTAATCTCCAAATCAGGATTAGTATCTGCCAAAAGGATTAAGTGTGACTGTCTTTGACATTCAAGAGCCTTCAAAAGCTATTAAAAATGTTTAAAAATAAAATTATTACAAAACATAATAATGAAAATTAAGTAATTTATAAAAAAAGTACTTTAAAATATAACTCAATTAACTCATAAAACCCAAGTGCAAGTTACATTTACCCTTCTCCCTCCCAGCCATAACTCTCCATCCTGAGTGAAGGTGCTGACTGTTCCAATACCACATCTGACCTGTCGCAGGTTCAGCAGGTAAGTCTACCCGCAGAAAGTGTGGGAAATCAGTGGAGATTCCCAAGGATAAAGTCTGGTGCAATTGAGAAACCAGTGCTGATCAGTTGTTGTTAAGTTCTGGAATTCTACCTTCAGGCAGGAACCCTACATGTTCACAACAGTAAATTCCAGATATTTCCCAAGGAACTGTTTGCATTTCTGTGGAAGATCTGAACCACTAATTTTGCCAGTTTAGATGAAATTTTAATTCAATTTTTGCTCTGGAACTAATTTCTTAAATATATATAAAGTGAGCTGATCAGCGCTGCCCATGGAACTGTGGGGAAGAAATCGCTGACAAGTTCAACCGCCAGCTAAGTCCTTCCATCCAGTTGCCAATCTGATCAAAACACTGGGGTGTTTCTGATATTGAAGCATCTCTAAACAACTAAAAAAAAGAACATTGGGCTCATTAAAATTTAAAATTAAAAAGATTATAAAGCATTTAAAACTATTTAACCAAACAAGTTAAAACACTAATTATTGGTCATTCATTATGGTGCAAATAAAACTGTGATCAATTTGCAATTCTTTCATTGTAATTATTTATCTTAAACTGCTCAACATCCCTAAGATACATGCCACAGGCACTCTCACACGTGTGTGTGTATTTGTGTTGGTGTGCTGGTGTGTGTGTGTGTGTGTGTGTGTGTGTGTGTGTGTGTCTGCGTCTGTGTATTTGTGTTGGTGTGCTGGTGTGTATCTGTGTGTGTATTTGTGCTGGTGTGTGTATGTGTGTTGGTGTGCTGGTGTGTGTGTGTGTGTCTGTGTGTATCTGTGTGTATTTGTGCTGGTGTGTGCATGTGTGTTGGTGTGTATGTCTGTGTGTGTATTTGTGCTGGTGTGTGTTGGTGTGCTGGTGTGTGTGTGTGTGTGGAGTGTGTGCTGCTGTGTGTGTGTGTTTGCGTGTGTCTGAGAGGGAGAGGGAGAGTGGCGGGGGGGGGGGGGGGTTGAGAGGGAGAGAGAGCCCCTTACTCTGTTTCTCATTGATTCCCGTTACATGAATAAAAAAATACCAACACAATGTGTGAAGCACTCGTACAAAGTTTGTTCAAACAATAGCATTTTGCATGTCAAATAAACGCTGGTGGTAATCCTTGGTAGAGATAAGAATGATGAAATCTCATGGAAAAGCTGATTTAGAAGAGTTTCTCGGATAGTGAATCATTTATGGGGTGCACATAATTTAGACTTCAGCAGCTGTAAATTAAACAAAAGCAGATGTGTCAAGTATTTGGGAAAATGACAGATGTAAAGGAATATTTTGAAACCACCATTCTTTTTTGGTTTTGACAGAATTGGGACAGTTTCTCAATGTTGTTGGTAGTGGGCACCAGCAATTAGTTTATGGCCCAGGCTACTCGTCTACAAAATCTTCTTTTCAGATGGCCTTTCTTAAATTATTTATTGAGCAGGAAATATGCATTATTGTCAGGTTTAGTGGAGACTTAGTTAACAATAGCAACGTGCATTTGTACAAGCCAGACAAAACTGGGTCAGACGAGGGAAATGGAAGTGGGGTGTGGAACATCTGTCTGAATTCACAATAAATAAAATTTACTCAGAAAACAATTTGTTTAATGATATTGTGGGAAATTCTGAGAAAAAAATCATTTCTCCAGAAAAATTTAACGAGTGGGCAGGGTTATGCACAAATGACATAGATAAAATCAAACTCAGTCACTTCCCGGAGTGAACACGCTCAACTGGATTGACAGGGGAATTAACCAGTTATCCCCACTCTGGTACAAGATCACTGCCCTGACTACATGCAGCCTTCATCACAGAATCACAGAAAGCTCTCAACCCATTCACCCATCCAGTTCGTACCAGCTCAATCCAAGAGCAACCCAACTAAACCCGATCCCTCAGTCTATCCCCATCACACCCCATCTTTTTACTTTAATTTTCAAGCACTTATCCCGTTTCATTTTGAATACCACAGTGCAACCTGCTTCCACTACCACCCAATGCATTGGGCATAGGGAAGGATACAACAGTCTAATTATCTACCAAAATCAATTCACTCCAAATATATTCTATACCTATTTCAGCCAAAATCAAAGCAGAATAATGAATTAGAACATTGAACATAGAACACTACAGCACAGTACAGGCCCTTCAGCCCACAATGTTGTGTCGACATTTTATCCTGCTCTAAGATCTATCTAACCCTTCCCTCCCACATAGCCCCCCAATTTCTCTATCATTCATGTGCCTGTCTAAGAATCTCTTAAATGTCCCTAATGTATCTGCCCCCACAACCCCTGCTCCCATTTCTCTATCGTTCATGTGTCTGTCTAAGAGTCTCTTAAATGTCCCTAATGTATCTGCTCCCACAACCTCTGCTTGGCAGTGCGTTCCATGCATCCACCACTCTCTGTGTAAAAAAGTTACCCCTGACATCCCCCTTATACCTTCCTCCAATCACCTTAAAATTATGTCGCCTCGTGTTAGCCATTGTCACCCTGGGAGAAGGTCTCTGACTGTCCACTCGATCTGTGCCTCTTATCCAGACTCTAATCAGTCAACACAGAGAAAAATGTTTCTTCTTGTTGCTTTTGGTTCTTTCACCAATCACAGTCATTCTCTGATTCCTGGTTCTTGGCCCTTTCGGCTAATGGAAACAATTTCCCTCTATCACCTCTGTCTATACCCTTCCTGGTTTTAAATACCTCCATCACATCCCCATTCAGTCTCCTCTGTTCCAAGAAAAACAAACCCGGCTTCTGCCCTTGTACAATGAGATGGACTCTGACCTCACGATCTACCTTGTTGTGATCTTGCACCTTATTGCACTGCACTTTCTCTGTAGCCGTGACACTTTACTCTGTACTGTTCTTGTTTTTACCTGAACTACGTCAATGCACTCTGTACTAACTCAATGTAACTGCACTGTGTAATGAATTGACCTGTACGATCTGTTTGTAAGACAAGCTTTTCACTGTACCTCGGTACAAGTGACAATAATAAACCAATTCCAATACCCTCCAACCACACAACTGAAGTCTCTCATCCCCAGAAACATTTCAGTAAGTCATTGAGTTATTAACACACAGTTAAAGACGTGAATCTCCGAGGAAGTTGGGACTTTATTCATTGAATCATAGGAGACTGAGGGGTGACCTTATAGAGGTGTGGAAAATCATGAGGGCCATAGACAGGGTGAATGCACACAGTCTTTTCCCAAGGGAAAGGGAACCATAAAGTAGACAGTGCAGGTTTAAGGGGAAAGATTTAAAAGGGATCCGAAGGGCAACTTCTTCACGCGGGGGGGTGGGGGTGGGTGCGGTGGGTAGATGGAACGAGCTGCCAGAGAAAGCAGTTGAGGCAGGTAAAATAGCAATATTTAAAAGTCATTTAGATAAGAACATGGATAGGAAATATAGGCCAAATGCAGGCAAATGGGACGGGCTGAGATGGACACCTTGGTCGGCGCGGATGAGTTGAGCCTGTATCTGTGCTGTATTACTCTCTGACTCCATGAATCCTAAATGAATGTTGTTCCATCGTTGGAGGGGGTAGATGATGAGCCTACTTACTTGGATGCAAAAGAAGGTGATTTGACCCATCAGATCCATGCTAGCTTCCAACAGAAAGATTCTATCAGTCCCATTACCCTCTCTATTTCCCTCTACCTCTGCAACACTCTCTCACATCTCCATAAACTCCCCCTTTAACTTGTTTTCCACGTTCCTACACTATGTAAGGATGTCAGTGACAGATTTCACTACCACCTTCCTTGCACCAACAGAGTATTTGACATACGAAGGGATCTTGCGGTCCAAGTCCAGAGCTCCCTGAAAGTGGCCATGCAAGTAGATAGGGTGGCAAAGAGGGCGCACGGCATGCTTGCCTACATTGGTTGGGGCACTGTGTATAAGAGGCAGAAATCCCTGTTGCAGCTGTATAAAACTTTAGTCAGGCAACACTTGGAGTATTGATGTGCAGTTCTGGTCGCCCCATTACAGGAAGGTCGTGGAGGCTTTGGAGAGGGCGCAGAAGAGGTTTACCAGGATGCCACCTGGATTAGAGAGCATGTGCTATAAGAAGATGTTGGACAAACGTGGGTTATTTTCTCTGGAGCAGCAGAGTCTGAGGGGAGACCTGATAGAAGCTTATAAAATTATGACAGGCATAGATACAGTAGATAGTCAGAGCCTTTTTCCCGGGGTAGAAATGTTAAGTACATTCATTTAAGGTGCGAGGGAGAAAGGAGATGTGCAGAGCAGGGTTTTTACGCAGAGAGTGGTGGGTGCCTGGAACGGGCTGCCGGGGTTGGTGGTGGAGGCAGATATGATAGAGGTGTTTAAGATGCATTTAGACAGGGCACACAAATACGCCGGGAGTGGAGGGATACGGATCATGTGCAGGCAGAAGGGTTCAGTTTAATTTGGCATCGTGGTTGGCACAGACATTGTGGGCCGAAGGGCCTGTTCTTGTGCTGTATTGTTCTATGTTCTATGTTCTATACACTGCTGCAATTATAGATGTGCAAAGCTGAATTTAATGGTTCTACCAGTGTGCCTTCCACTGTCATAGTGCCTAAACACTCAAATTCCCCTGCTAGCCCCCTCCGTCTCTCCACTTCTCTCCCTCCTCCTCAGAATACTGATTAGAACCTGCTCTTTTGACAAACCATTGTTCATATGAAGTTCAACATCAATTGTTTTTTTCATTTGTTGAAGCTCCTTTGGATGTTTCTCGCTGCATTGAAAGCACTATATAAAGGGAAGTTGTTGCAAACAAATCGATATAAACAGATCTTATGTTCAAATATCAGACAACACATCAGTTTATCCCCACTAGAACATGCCAGCTCTTGAGGCCAATTGCTGTTGGTTCAGTCTCTGGTGGAACGGGAAACAAAGTTAATATTTCAGGAGCATAAAATAAACTGCCAGAGGAACTTAGCGAGTTAGGCAGCATCTGTGGAGGGAAATGGATAGCCCAGATGAAGGGTCTCAACCCGAAACGTCGATTGTCCATTTCCCTCCACAGGTGCTACCCGACCCGCTGAGTTCCTCCAGCAGTTTTTGTTTTGATCCAGATTCCAGCATCTGCAGTCCCCTTGTTTCTTAATGTTTCAGGATCTGACACAGGGTGCTCAACCTGAAACGTTAACTCTGCTCCCTTTTCCACAGATGCTGCCTGAACTGCTGGGTGTTTCCACTAATTTCTGGTTTTGTTTCGGATTTCCAGCATCTGCAGTTTTTTTTTTAATTTCCATGTCTGGTCGCCTCATTATAGGAAGGATGTGGAGGCATTGGAAAGGGTGCAGAGGAGATTTACCAGGATGCTGCCTAGTTTAGAGAGTATGCATTATGAGGAGAGACTAAGGGAGCTAGGGCTTTACTCTCTGGAGAGAAGGAGGATGAGAGGAGACATGATAGAGGTGTACAAAATATTAAGAGGAATAGATAGAGTGGACAGCCAGCACCTCTTTCCCAGGGCACCAATGCTCAATACAAGAGGACATGGCTTCAAAGTAATGGGTGGGAAGTTCAAGGGAGATATCAGAGGAAGGTTTTTTACCCAGAGAGTGGTTGGGCCATGGAATACGCTGCCTGGGGTGGTGGAGGAGGCAGGTACATTGGTCAAATTCAAGAGATTACTAGATAAGCGCATGGAGGAATTTAAAATAGAGGGATGTGTGGGATGAAGGGGTTAGATAGTCTTAGGCGAGGTTTAAAGGTTGGCACAACATTGTCGGCCGAAGGGCCTGTATTGTTCTATGATTCTATACCATTGGGAAAACCCTCCGTCATCAGAAAGGACTATCCGAAGAAGTTAAAGTGTCTGCCTGCTTCACCACTCCTTGTTGGATAATACCGACTGCACATGGCTGTTGTATTTGCAAGTTTGACAATAGACACAGCACTTCAGGTGAAGTGAGGCACTTTGAGAGCTATAGAAATGCAGTTACTCTTTCACTGCAGCTGGATGAATGTAAATTATACTTCTATGATCCTACTTCACATTTGAGAGAGGTGCTGATTACAATGGAGTGCTATAGTGAGTCAGCTGTTCACATCTGGTGTCTGGGTTTGAGTCAATGCCAAAATAGTGGGAAGAAAGATTCAGTCTCGATTAGTCACAGCAGTCCAATCTGAATTAAATGCACAGTCATAATCTAATGCTGAGTCATAGGTCTTCATAGAACCAAAAGTCAAACGTTCAGTACTAGTTGACAAGCCTGCTGAGGGGGGCACCTTGCCTGAGTGAGGGTAGTTCCTTCAGCTCTCAAGAAGCTCAGCACCATCCAGGGCTAGTATGGACAGTTGGCAAGGATGTGATGGGCCGAAAGTCCTGTTTCTTTTCTGCTTATGGCGATGCTATGCTATGATAAAGCAGCCCACTTGATTGGCACCAAATCAACCAGACAAAACATTCACTCTTTCCACCACCAGCTTCCAGTGGCTTCAAAGTCAAAGTCAAAGTCGAGTTTACTGTCATCTGCACAAGTCCACGTGTGCGCAGGTGCAATGAAAAACTTACTTGCAGCAGCATCACCAGCAAATAGCATCATACAATTTGAATTGGGTTATTATTGTCACTTGTACCGAGGTACAGTGAAAAACTTGTCTTGCATACCATCCATACAGATCAATTCATTACACAGTGCATCAAGGTTGTACAAGGTAAAACAATACAGAATGTAGAGTAAAGTGTCACAGCTACAGAGAAAGTGCAGTGCAATAAGGTGCAAGGTCACAACAAGGTAGACTGTGAGGTCAAAAGTCCATCTTATTGTACTCAGGAGCTGTTTGGTAGTCTTATAACAGCAGGATAAGGACAAAAGAATATTAGCAGCACTGATAAGAAAAACATAAGTTAAGCATGAATTATATACAATTTTTACAAGAAAGAACACAATTAGAAAGAAAACAAGGTCCATTTTAGTGCAAAGTGATCAAAGTGGTCGTAGTGTTGCTGTACTGAGGCAGAGATCAGGGTTGTGCGGGTTGGTTCAAGAACCGAATGGTTGAAGGGAAGTAACTGTTCCTGAGACACAAGAAATTCTGCAGATGCTGGAATCTAGAGCAATAGTGCTGGAGGAACTCAGCAGGTCAGGCAGCATCCATGAAGGGAAATAAACAGTTGGCGTTTCGGGCCAAAACCCTTCATCAGGACTGGAAAGGAAGAGGGCAGAAGCCAGAATAAGAAGGTGGGGGGAGGGGAAGAGCACATGCAGGCAGGGGAGAGGTGGTGTGGGACTTCAGACTTCTGTACCTCCTGCCCGATGGTAGCTGCGAGAAGATGGTATGGCCCGGATGGTGGGGATCTTCGATGATGGATGTTGCCTTCTTGAGGAAGCGCCTCCTGTAGATACTACTGATGGTGAACCAGCTTCAGAATTCACTGCAGTTACTCGCCCAGGCCTCTCTGACAGCACCTCCCAATCCTGTCACCTCTATCACCAAGAATGACAGGTCACACACCATCGCCGCTTGAAGATATACGGTGGGTCCTTCATTGTCTAAACCCCCGACCCAACAGCACTCCATGACAGGGGGAAACATCACCCTATCTCACTCAACTTTCTTGGGAAGAACGTAAGACGCAGACACCAATTTCAAGCAAGTTTCGGAAACTGAAAACTCTGGCTATAATGTAGAAAACAGCAGGCAAATAAAAAGGAGCAAATTGCAGATATGTGGTAGCAGAGTCTTTGAATATGTTCTTGTGCAGAAGTAGATTAATACATGGGAAACAAGAGGGTGAAGGGTTATTGCAGGGAGATAGGAATGCTGTTACAATCAGATTTGCCATGATCCAGTTCCAACATGTACCCATTACCAGTCACTTCATCCCTTCTCCATCCCCACCTTTCTGCTTTCCACAGGGACCTCTTTGTTCCTTAGTGTAAAGGAGACGGAGGGGTGACATTATAGAGGTGTGCAAAATCATGAGGGGCGTAGATAGGGTGAATGCGCACAGTCTGTTTCCCAGGGAAAGGGAATCAAAAACTAGAGGGCATAGGTTTAAGGTGAGAGAGGAAAGTTTTAAAAGGGACCTGAGGGGTAACTTCTTCATGCAGTGGCTGGTGAGTGTACGGAACGAGCTGCCAGAGGAAGTGGTTGAGGCAGGTACAATAATAACGTTTAAAAGACATATGGACAGGAAAGGTTTAGAAGGATATGGGCCAAACACAGGCAAGTGAGACTAGCTTAGAGGGGTATCTTGGTCAGCATGGACGAGTTGGGCTGAAGGACCTGTTTCTGTGCTGTATTACTCTATGACTCTATGTGAGATTAGTGCAAATGAGTGGATGGTGTCAGGTGGATGACTCTATAAGACGGTTAATTAGCCACTGTAAATTGTCACAAGTGTATAGGTGAGTGGCAGATTCTGCATGGGAGCTGATGGAAATGTGGGGAGGTGAAAAAGGGATAGACCATAAGACCATATGAGCAGAATTAGGCCATTCAGCCCATCGAGTCTGCTCCACCATTCAATCGTAGCTGATTTTTTTCAACCCTATTCTCCCGTCTTCTCCCCGTAACCCTTAACCCCCTTACCAATCAAGACCCTGTCAATCTCTGCCTTAAATACACCCAATGACTTGGCCTCCACAGCCCTCTGTGGCAACGAATTCCACAGATTCACCACCCTCTGGCAGAAGAAATTTCTCCTCACCTCAGTTCTAAAGGGACGTCCCTTTATTCTGAGGCTGTGCCCTCAGATCCAAGGGTCTCCTACTGATGGAAACATCCTCTCCGTGTCCACTCTATCCAGGCCTTTCAGTATCCGGTAGGTTTCAATGAGATCCCCCCACCCCCCCATCCTTCTGAACTCCATCGTGTACAGGCCCAGAGACATCATACACCCCTCATACATTAACCCTTTCATTCCTGGGATCATTCTCGTGAACTTCCTCCGGACCCTCTCCAGGGCCAGCACATCCTTCCTTAGATACGGGGCCCATAATCCATGGAAACGGGTCACTTATGGTCGGCAGGCAGCTGATGGGCCAAGGAGATGTTTACACCCTCCCTGACTCTATGAAATAAACCAAGATGTGAAAAGTCTCTGCTCAGCCCCTTTCACAGCTGACAGAGCCTGGTTCAAACTCCACTCACACTACAAATCTTTCGTTCTGAATCTCTTCTTCAATCCTGAAACTCAGATCATTGTGTTCAGTTGTTTCCAGAAACAGAAATAATGGTCAGTTGTTCCTGTTCTTCACTTTTTTCTGTCTAACAAGATTGTGTGGCTTCTGTGTGATATCAGCATCTATTCCTCTTCTTAAAATTAGCAACACCACTGCTATACCTGATGTGAAAAATATGGTTCTGATTTCCTGAAATGTGTACATTTTATTCAAAGTGAGTGCTCTTTTTTAAAAATTGTTAGTCTATTTTCAAAAGAAGATGTGAAAACCTTTTGCTAAAAATGGGAATCAATACGGTCTCTCCCTTCTCTCGAGGTCAGAATCATGTCTTGGGTGAAATCTTGAGGGGTGTTGGTGGAGCTTGAGGGGTCATCCTCCAGATAAAGTTAAACTGTTTGTTGGGGTGTTAGAGAGTCCATCGCATTGACTGGGTCCCAACTGGGGGTCTTTCTGCTGCATGGAAGAATCAACTGAGATGTGATCGCAGAGATGGAGGTATTGGTTATGGTACTGATTTTTTATTGTCACTTGTATTGCAGTACAGTGAAAAACTTGTCTTGCATCCCGTGTGTACAGATCAATTCATTACACAGTGCATTGAGGTAGTGCAGAGTGCATTGAGGTAGTACAGGGTAAAAACAATAACAGAATACAGATTAAAGTGTCACAGCTACAGGGAACCGCATTGCAGGTACAAGGTCAAACAAGTCCAACTCATCGTATAAGGGAACCGTTCAATAGTCTTATCACAGTGGGATAGAAGCTGTCCTTGAGCCTGGTGGTAGGTGCCCTCAGGCTCTTGTATCTTCTGCCTGATGGGGGAGGGGGGAAGACAGAATGACCCGGCTGGGTGGGGTCTTTGATTATGTTGGCTGTTTCACCAAGGCAGCAAAAGGTATAGACGGAGTCCATGGAGGGGAAGCTGGTGTCCGTGATGCGCTGGGCTGCGTCCACAACTCTCTGCAGTTTCTTACGGTCCTGGGCAGAGCAGTTGCCGTACCAAGCCATGTTGCATCCAGATAGGATGCTTTCTATGGTGTATCTATAAAAATTGGTGAGTGTCAAAGGGGACATGCCTCTTTCGCCTCCTGAGGAAGTAGAGGTGCTAGTGAGCTTTCCTGGCCGTGGTGTCTCCGTGGTTGGACCAGGACAGACTATTGGTGATGTTCACTCCTAGGAACTTGAAGTTCTTAACCCTCTCAACCTCAGCACCATTGATGTAGACAGGTGCATGTACACCGCCACCTTTCCTGAAGTCAATGACCAGCTCTTTTGTTTTGCTGACACTGAGGGAAGGTTGTTGTTATGACACCACGTCATTAAGCTCTCTATCTCCTTCCTGTACTCCGACTCATCATGCGATAGTATGGGTGGGATAGTACGCGTGGTGTTGACGGGAACTGACTGCATCTGATACACACTGACATTAGTGTAACTAATTTGTGCAACTGCTCTGCCCAAGACCGCGAGAGTTGTGAACGCAGCTCAGTCCATCACGCAAACCAGCCTCCCCTCCATGGACTCTTTCTACACTTCCCACTGCCTCGTGAAAGCAGCCGACATAATCAAGGACCCCTCCCAACCCGGTCATTCTCTCTTCTCCCCCCGCCCATCGGGCAGGAGATACAGAAGCTTGAGCACATGTACTATCAGGCTCAAAGACAGCTTCTATCCTGCTGTTCTCTGACTTTTAAATGGACCTGTCATACACTGAACTCTTGATCTCCCAATCTACCTCGTCATGGCCCTTGCATTTTATTTATCTACCTGCACCGCACTTTCTTTGTAGCTGCTACACTATATTCTGCATTCTGTTTTCTTTTCATTACCTCGATGGACTTATGTATGGATCTGCCTGGATTGCATGCAAACAAAAGCTTTTCACTGTATCTCGGTACATTTGACAATAATAAACCAATTCCAATACCAGTTCCCCTCAGCACCACAGGATGCTTGTAACACTTCTGTTTTACAGTTCAGGAACAGGCCCTTCGGTCCACAATGTTGTGCCAAACTAATTAAGCTAATGATGCCTAATTAAACTAATCCTCTCTGCCTGGACATGGTCCACGTCGTTCTATTTCTACATATTCATGTGCCTATCTAAGAGCATCTTAAAGGCCTCCATCGTATCTGCCTCCACCACTTGTAGGACCTTGCCAGTTTTTGCTGTATACATTTTTCCACAAGTGGCAACGATGGATGAAGCAGTGATGTTCACTTCCAAAAGGGAGCCAGGCACATTCTGGGAGGAAGGATATCTACAGTGCTCTAGGGAAAGAATAGAGGAACCGCCTCTTTGGAGAGATCTTTCAAAGAGCCAGTTTAACATGCTGGGCAAATGTTATATTCTGTTTAAATCTTTGGTGCAATGTGTTATAAAAACATGTCTTGAACCCAAGTCAAGTTTAATGTCAAATGCACAAGTACAGTGAGGTACAGGTACAATGAAACACTTGCTTGCAGCAGCACCACAGACACACACCACACACAGAACATAAGTTATACACAAATGATACATAAATTATACCAGACAGTGAAGAAAAATAAGACTGTGCAAAACATCAGTGCAAAAAAGACCCACAATCAGAAACAAGTCCATGGTGTGTAGTGTTCCATTGCTGAGCTAGAATAAGGGGAATGCAGGTCGGTTTAAGAACCTGATGGTTGTAGGAACGTTGCTGTTCCTGAACCTGGTGGTGTGGGACTTCAGGCTTCTGTACCTCCTGCCTGATGGTAGCAGTGAGAAGAGCGTGTGACTCACTATTGAATGATAAAAGTTAAGAACTTAATCTGCATACAATGAGTTCATATTTTTATTGGTTGAAAGTGAAAGTCTATGACCGCCAAACGTAAGATTTGGTGTGTATGGAAGTTAAATTATTCGACTGCCTAGGATTATTGCACTGCACTCCAACACTGCAGTAACAGAACACCAATATGTGGCCCCTTGTACACTGGTGTTGTTACAGTGTTCTGTTATTTCAGTGTTGGAGTCCAATGCACTAAACCCACACAATCATCCCATGTAGCAGTCTGTTCTGTTTTAATTTTTAGGGACCGTGCTCTTGAATGTACAATGAACGGAATCATTTGTTAATCACACATATACGATGCCAAGCCAACATTTCTCTCTTGCAGAGTCAAGAAGTAGCTTGATTTACTGAAGTGGGGGCAAACATCATCATTTTTCCTATTTTTGATGCCAAAGAACTTCAGGAAACACTGCACAGAATTTTAAAAAGGGCTCGATGGTCTGTATATTTTTTCTGCACTGTTGGGATTATGTCGAAACCTTTGACAAAGGAGTTAACTCTTTAAGCCTTATTTTAATAGCCTCCTACCAAGAACTGACTGTTTATTACCCGAATTGATATCCTCCCTGAGACTTTTCTGTTAAGGGTGTCTATACTAACTAGTGTCTAATCCATGTTTCATATTACTGTCAGACATTCAACAGAAAGCTGAGCATTGCTGAGAAATTCCCCTCATATGTTGCAACTAATTTTAAACAGAGTGATTTACAAATGCAGTTGCAGTTATTTGTGCATTGCAATACAATTTCCTCAAAAACACAACCAGGGGTTCATTGGAAGGCAGCATCCATCATTAAGGACCCTCGCCATCTGGGACATGTCCTCTTCTCGTTACTACCATCAGGGAGGAGGTACAGGAGCCTGAAGACCCACACTCAATGATTCAGGAACAGCTTCTTCCCCTTCACCATCAGTTTTCTGAATGGTCCATGAACCCGAAAATATTACCTCGTTATTCCTCTTTTTTTGCACTATTTATTTATTTTTGTAATTTATAGTAATTTTATGTCTTTGCACTGTACTGCTGCCGCAAAACAACACATTTCACATCTTATAAGTCAGTGATAATAAACCTGATTCTAATTCTGAAGCCTGTGTGTGTGACATGCTAATAGCCGGAGATGCCTCGGCACTGGCTCCATGTGACGTGCGTGATACATGCCTGACATGGATATTCATACAGAAGCAAATCTATGGCGCACGGATCATAAATGAAAGGGAAATGTCCGAGCAGGTCTCGACTTCAACAGACCATGAGGTATAGGAGTAGAGTTAGGCCATTTGGCCCATTGAGTGTTCTCCGCCATTCAGTTCACAAGATCACAAGACAAGGGAGCAGAAGTAGGCCATTCGGCCCATCGAGATTGCTCCAAAGAAAAGGGGAAAAAGAAATGAGAAATGGTGGGGGGGGGGGGGGGGGTGGGAGTCAGCTCCATGAGCAAAAAAAAACTATTCTAGCTCCAATTTCCGGCCTTATCCCCATATCCCTTGATACCTTGACTAATTAGATATCTATCTATCTCCTCCTTAAACACCTCCAATGATCTGGCCTCCACTGCTGTACGTGGCAAGGAATTCCATAAATTCACTACCCTCTGGCTAAAGAAATTTCTCCTCATCTCTGTTTTAAACCTGTACCCTTTAATTCTAAGATTGTGCCCTCTGGTTCTGGACTCACCCACCAAGGGAAACAGCTTGGCCACATCTACTCTGTCCAGTCCTTTCAACATTTTAAATGTTTCTATGAGGTCCCCTCTCATTCTTCTGTACTCCAGTGAGTACAGTCCAAGAGCCGACAAAGGCTCATCATATGTAAGACCTTTCATTCCGGGAATCATCGTCGTAAATCTCCTCTGAACCCTCTCTAACATCAGCACATCCTTCCTAAGATATGCGGTCAAAACTGTACACAGTATTCCAAATGAGGCCTCACTAGTGCCCCGTAGATCCTCATCAACACTTCCTTACTTTTATACACTATACCTCTCGAAATGAATGCCCACATTGCATTCGCTTTCCTACCTGCCCATCCGATCTGGTGGTTAACCTTTAGGGTATCCTGCACGAGTACCCCCAAGTCCCTTTGTACTTCTGTACTTTGAATTTTCTCCCCTTCTAGATAATAATCTGCCCGTTTATTTCTGTTTCCAAAGTGTACAACTGCACATTTCTCAACATTGAATCTCATCTGCCGTTTCCTTGCCCATTCTCCTAAACTATCTAGGTCTCTCTGCAACTTTCCTATCTCCTCAATACTCCCTACTCCTCCACCTATCTTAGTGTCATCTGCAAACTTAGCTACAAAACCATTTACTCCATCATCCAAATCGTTAATGTACAGAGTAAAAAGAAGCGGCCCCAACACCAATCCCTGCGGAACACCACTAGTAACCGGTAGCCAACCAGAACAGGATCCTTTTATTCCCACGCTTTGCTTTCTGCCAACCAGCCAATGCTCCACCCATTCTGTTATCCTACCTGTAATTCCATGACTTCTCATCTTATTAATCAGTCTCTTGTGCGGCACCTTGTTGAAGGCCTTTTGAAAGTCTAAATACACAACAGCTTCCACCTCTCCCTTATCCACACTGATTGAAATTTCCTCAAAAACCTCCAATAGGTTGGTCAGACAGGATCTTCCCTTCACGAAACCATGCTGGCTTGGACCTATCCTGCCTTGAACCTCTAGGTATTCCATAACCTCATCCTTGAGGATCGATTCTAATAACTTTCCCACCACTGATGTCAGACTATTAGGTCTGTAATTTCCTTTATGTTCCCTCCCACCTTTCTTATACAGCAGAACTACATTTGCGACCCTCCAGTCCTCCGGAACCATGCCGGAGTCTATCGATTCCTGGAAAATTATCACCAGTGCCTCCGCAATCTCTAAAGCCACCTCCTTCAGGACCCGGGAATGCACCTCATCCGGTCCGAGAGACTTATCAGTCTTTAGTCCATTTAGCTTTCCTAATACCTTCTCTCTAGTAATCTTAACTGAACTCAGTTCCATTCCTTGAGACCCCTGACTATCCGGTATATTGCTGATGTCCTCCACAGTGAAGACTGCTGCAAAATACTCATTTAGTTCCTCTGCCACCTCTTTATCATCCATTATAGTCTCTCCCACACTGTTATCGATTGGTCCTATATCAACCCGTGTCTCTCTTTTACTCCATATGTATTTAGAAAAAAATTGTTAGTATCCTTTCGAATGTTATCTGCCAACTTTCGTTCATAATTCATCTTTTCTTTCCTAATGACCTTCTTAGTTTCTTTCTGTAAGTTTTTAAAAGTTTCCCAGTCTTCTGTTTTCCCACTAATTTTTGCTTCCTTGTATGCCCTCTCTTTTGCTTTTATTTTAGCCTTCACCTCTTGTTATCCACATTTGTGCCTTTTTTCCATTCAAAACCTTCTTTTTTCTTGGAATATATCTAGCCTGCATTTTCCTTATTTCTTGTAGAAATTCCACCCATTTCTGCTCTGCCATCCCTCCAGCCAGCTTACACTTCCAATCAATTTGGGCCAGCTCCTCTCTCATACAACTGTAATTTCCTTTGTTCCACTGAAATATCGATATACCAGTTATCAGCTTCTCGTTCTCAAATTTGAAACTGAACTCAATCATGTTGTGATCACTAGTTCCTAATGGTTCCTTTACCTTTAGTTCCCTAATCACCTCCGGTTACACAGCACCCAATCCAAAATAGCCGATCCCCTGGAGGGCTCATTAACAAGTTGCTCCAAAAAACCATCCAGTAGACATTCCACAAAATCACTCTCCTGAGATCTACAGCCTTGCTGGATTTCCCAGTCCACCTTCATGTTAAAATCCCCCATAATTATCTTAACGTTGTCACTCTGACACGTTTTTTCTATTGCTAACTGCAGCTTATAGCCCACATCCTGACTGCTATTAGGGGGCCTATATATAACTGCTACTATTGTCCTTTTACCCTTGCTATTTCTTAGCTCTACCCATAAGGATTCCACCTCTTCTGACCCAATGTCCTTCCTTTCTATTGATTTTATATCATTACTAACCATCATGGCCACACCACCCCCTCTGCCTACCCGCCTATCCTTCCTATACACTGTGTACCCCTGGACATTTAGTTCCCAATCACATCCATCATAAAGCCATGACTTGGTGATTGCCACAATGTTGTATTTATTAACCTGTAGTTGTGCCACTAGATCATCTACTTTATTCCTAATGCTACGTGCATTTAAATATAGTACATTTAGTCCAGTATCTGCTACTGATTTTGTTGTACTTCTATTGTTCAGCAAATTATCCTGACTTCTCACCTACCTGTCCTTCTTACCATCCTCACTACACACTGTCTTGGATTTGTTTCTATAAACCTCCTCCCTTACCCTAACATCTTGTATCCTAATATCTTGGTTTCCATCCCCCTGCCAGATTAGTTTAAACCCTCCCCAACAGCTAAACTTAACATTCCCGCCAGGATATTGGACCTTTTGGAGTTTAGGGGTAACCCATCCTTAGTGAATAGGTCATGCCTCCCCCAAAAAAGGTCCCAATGATCCAGAAATCTGAAGCCCTGCCCCCTGCACCAGTCACTCAGCCACATATTCATCTGCCAGATCTTTCTATTCTTACTTCCGTTAACACGTGGCACAGGTAGTAATCCTGAATTACCACCTTAGAGGTCCTACTTCTCAACTTTCTTCCTAACTCCTTGTATTCTAGTTATTGCTGATTTATTTTTTCTCAACCACATTCTCCTGCCTTATCCCCGTAACCCTGATCCCCTTTACCAACCAAGAGCCTATCGATCTCTGCCTTAAATACACCCAATGACTTGGCTTCCACAGCCCTCCGTGGCAACGAATTCCACAGATTCGTCGCCCTCCCATCCCACCCACCCGGGACATTCTCTCTTCTCCCCCCTCCAATCAGGCAGAAGATACAAAAGCCTGTAAGCACGTACCACCAGGCTCAAGGACAGCTTCTATCCAACTGTTATAAGGCTATTTAATGGTTCCCTAATATGATATGGCAGACTCTTGACCTCACAGTCTACTTCATTGTGGCCCTTGGCACCTTATTGTCTACCTGCACTGGTCTCTCTCTGCAGCTGTGACACTCCACTCTGCATTCTGTATTGTTTTACCCCGTACTACCTCAATGCACTGTGTAATGAATTGACCTGTCTGAACGGCATGCAAGACAAGTTTTTCACTGTACCTCGGTACAAGTGACAATAATAAACTAATTATTCCTCTGGCTGAAGAAATTCCTTCTCATCTTAGTTCTCATCCAGACAGATTCTCTCTCTCCTTTTCTGCCTCTAACTATCACCCACCACTTACTGTCCCCCTTCTCCACCCCCTCCCCCTCCCTCACCTGGCTCCATCTGCTTATCATCCCCCTTCCTCACTTGGTTCCACCTATCGCCTGCCAGCTCCTGCCTCTCTCTCATCTCTTTATACTGACCATCTCTGCCTCTCCACTCTCAGTCCTGACCCAGAGTCTCGATCTGAAACGTCAACATTTCCTTCTCCCCCCACCAGATGCTGCTCGACCCATTGAGTTCTTCGAGCAATTTGTTCTCCGCTCCAGATTCCAGCATCTGCAGTCTCTTGTGTCTCCGGACAATGCTAGGAACAGACCTCAGGTAGATTTGTGATAATGTACGGACTTAACCATCCCCATAGTAGTTTTCCCTCAAACCTCCTATTCCACCCCACCCTATCAGTTGAGATCCCCACCCTGCACCCACCCCAAACCCAAACCCACTCTTCAATGCCCCAACCGGAAAAAAATGTCCCAGATCGGGTGCAGGTGGGATTAGGGACATGAGGAACCTGGGCAGTGTGCATAATGGTTCACTCAGGGAAATCCAGCCCCTGTGATCCACAGTGAGTGGGAATGTGGAGGCTCATAAAGTACAGATGTGGATGAGAAGCTTGGACGTGTGTTGGCAGAATAGGGTTGCGTGGTCGAAGAATCCAACAAGCAAATATTGATCCGGAAAAGGCAGTTCAAATGCTATCAAGGAAGAATTTAATGAACCTGAAATTAAAAGTGAGTCTCAGTAATGAAGGTATTGGATTGTTATAAAAACCTCTTCAAAGAAAGAAATTGGCCATCGTTACCCAATCAGGTCAACGTGCGAGTCCAACCCCTTTGTGGTGTCCCTTGTCTGCATGCTGATATGATCCAACAATCCATCCATGAGATAGGTTAGCTTCACCTGACTGATAATGTGTTGTTGCAACAGTAATCGTGCTCAGTGTAAGCTGAACAGTGAGTTTGGAACTTTGGTATACATGCTTGTTCAACAACAGCTGCCATCGTGTTCTTGAACTGACCTGGAAAACCTTAGCACGACCTCGGACTATTGGTATTGGTTTGTTATTGTCACATGTACCAAGACACACTGAAAAGTGGGCCAAAGGGCCTGTACTGTGCTGTAATGTTCTGTGTTCTATTACAAACTTAGTTTTGCAAGCCATCTATACAGATCATTTCAAGACATGTACTTTGAAGTAGTACAAGGGAAAGCAATAAGTGAACACAGAATATAGTGTTACAGTAACAGTTACAGAGAAAATGCAGTGCAGGCAGACAATAAGGTGCAAGGGCCATGATGGGGTAGGCTGTGAGGTCAAGAGTTCATCTTTTTTTGTGCAAGAGGTCAGTTCAAGAGTCTTATAACAGTGGGATGGAAGCTGTCCTTGAGCCTGGTGGTATGCGCTTTCAGGCTTTTGTATCTTCTTCCCAATGGAAGAGGGCAGAAGAGAGAATGTTTGGAATGGGTGGAACCTTTGATTATGTGGCTTTGTGGGCCGAAGGGCCTGAATTGTGCTGTAGTTTTTCTATGTTTCTTTGTTGGCTGCTTTCCCGAGGCAGTGAGAACAGACTCCATGGAGGTGAGGCTGGTTTCTGCGACAGACTGAGCTGTGTCCACAACGCTCTGCAGTTTCTTGCAGTCTCGGGCAGAACAGTTGCCAATTTCTTCTCTCTCTCAATCTTGCACTAGTGTCATGTTTGTTTTGTTATTTATTTTATGTATAATCTGTGTTCATTTAAGTTTATGTTAATTTATGTTTGTCCTCATCTTGTAAAGTACTGTGCTGCTGCTGCAAGAAGCTAATTTTCATGGCATTTATACCTCGTGTATGTGCGCCTGTGATAACAACTTGGCTGAGGAGCCAATGGTGTGAAGCTAGCATCAATGGGATTATAATAGAACAGCTCTAAGTCCACTCCAGAGTGACCAGGGATGAGTAAATGACGCTGGTGATGCCATTTCCAAGTTTGAATAAATGAGGACCAATATCTGAGCGACAAAACACAAGTGGGCAAGAGTGCGGGAGCTGAACATAGTATGTGTTCTGGAAACCTTGAACGAAGCAAAGAAGGTTTGTAAATGAGGAGAGTGTGAAAGGAACCTTCTCTTGGAAATTGAAAAGATGGCGCTTGGCGGGACAGGTGAGGAATTTTAGGTTAAATGGAGTCTGTGATTCGTCAAAGTGAAGAAACCAATCAGAAGCAGACTTAAGGTGACACGGAGCAAGGTTTTGGCAAGGGAAGGGAAAATGTAGATAAAGCCGTTGAACGTGCAATGGCAGACGACACACCTCCTCATGAGAAAAGGAGCAAATGTACTTAATAAAAATACAGCTCTGTTAGTTTCCTGAGTTCTGAGAGAGCTCGGTTTTCGAAAGGCTTTTTAGATACAGTTGCCACGGCAACACTTGGTCAGCTGGACAGTTAATGAGAGCCTGGAGACAAATATAGCAAGAATGAAGGGCATAGGTGAGTATGCATCAAGCTTCAAGCAATCAGGGGCCGTTTCATAAATACCGTTCTCCTAGAGAGAAGATTTTATGATACTTTACACGTGATCCAAAGTGAACAGAAAATCATCGCTGGAGTGAATGTTGGAACTGCGGGCGTTCCCCAACCAAAAAGGTCTTTCAGCTTTCTGTTTGTTAACTCCATAGAAAGGAATGAAATGATCTGCTTTTCAAAGTAACCTGGAGGTTTCAGACATGTTGCAGTGTGCAGAAAAAGTGATTGAAGAGAGGCAAGCGAATGTCTAGGGAGACTGCAGGCAAACCAGGGCTGCTAGAAGCAATTCACTTGCATTTTCGAGGGATGTCCCAAAGAATTTCACAGCCAATGAAGTGGGAAGACTGTTGTGATGTAGCAAACAATCTGCGCACAGCAAGGTCCCACAATTTTAGTAATGTCCAGATAACCTTGCTGTGTTATGGTGCTCATTGAGACATAAGTAATTAGAGTTTGGTCACTCTCTAATAGGAAGGACGGGGATGCTTTGGAGAGGGTGTAGAAAAGGTTCACCAGGATGCTGCTTGGATTAGAGGGCACGTGCTATAAGGAGGGGTCGAACAGAGTTGGGTTGTATTCTCCAGAGCAGCGGAGGCTGAGGGGAGACTTGATCGAAGTTTATGAGATTAGTAGCGTAGACAGCCGGTATCTTTTTCCAAGGTTCAAAATATCTGATACTAGAGGGCATGCATTTAAGCTGGGAGGGCTAGTCGAATTCAAAGGACAGGTGTGGGGCAAGTGTTTTATACAGAGATTGGTGGATGCTTGGAATATGCTGCCAGGGCTGGTAGTGGAGGCAAATTCAATAGAGACGTTTAAGAGACTCTCTAAGAGGCACCTGGATGTACAGAGAATGGAGGGGTATGGACGTTGTGAAGGCAGAAGGGATAAGTTCAATTAGGCATTTAATTACTAGATTAATTAGTTTGGCACAGCTTCGTGGGCTGAAAAGCCTGTTCCTGCACTGCACTGTTCTGTGTTATAGAGCAATTGGCCACCATCAACATGCCAACCAGGCATGTGAGAAAGATTGTTACATGTCTACAGGGGAAAAGCAGAACGGGATATCTTGGAGCCAGCATGGACCAATGGGCTGAACAGCCTCCCCTGTCCTCCAATAAGTAAGGAAATATCCTGTCAAGAATTCCTTTATTTGCCCACCTGCACTAATCCCATGTCTGCATTAGGTCTGTATCCTTCGAGCAATATAGCACGGATGTAGGCCCTTTGGCCCAACCAGTCCATGCTGATGTCCATCCTTCTATGCCTTGCCTGTTTAAGTACCTGTCCAAATGCCTCTTAAAAGTAGCACTTGTATCTGATTCCACCACCTCCCCTGGCAGTGAGTTCCAGATATCAACCACTCTATAAAAAACTTTCCCCTCAAATCCACATTAACCAGGTGCTTCTGTCCATTCCTGTTAACTAAGGGGCTGTGAACCGGTAGTAAAATGTAATCCTTGCACTGAATAAATTGGTAAATTGGTTTATTACTGAGGTACAGTGAAAAACTTTGTTTTGCATGCCATCCATACAGATCATTTCATCACGTCAGTGCATTGAGGTAGTACAAGGGAAAAGCAATAACAGAATGCAGAATAAAGTGTTACGGTTACAGAGAAAGTGCAGTGCAGGCAGACAATAAGGTGCAAGGCCATTAAGAAAGGCCATTAAGAGGTAGATTGTGAGGTCAAGAGTCCATCTTATTGTACTAGGGGACGGTTCAATAGTCTTATAACAGCAGGATAGAAGTGTCCTTGAGCCCGGTGGTACGTGCTTTCAGACTTTTGTATCTTCTGCCTGATGGGAGGAGGGAGAAGAGAGAATGTTCGGGGTGAGTAGGGTCTTTGATTATGTTGGCTGCTTTACCAAGGCAGCGAGGTGTAGACAGAGTCCATGGAGGGGAGGTTGGTTTTCAGTGATGTGCTGAGCTGTGTTCACAACTCTCTGCAGTTTCTTGCAGTCCCGAGCAGAGCAGTTGCCATACCAAGCCATGGTGCATCCGAATAGGATGCTTTCTATGGTGCATCTATAAAAATTGGTGAGGGTCAAAGGGGACATGCCAAATTTCTTTAGCCCCCTGAGGATGTAGAGGCGCTGGTGAGTTTTCTTAGCCGTGGTGTCTACAGAGCATTTGCAGGACATGGAGTATTTCCTTATTTAGCAATTGATAAATCCAGCAACTAAACAGCTTCCACTAATAAAAAACAAGGACTTCATATGATTTTTATTAAAAATAGTGGAATGGACTAATTAAAACAGAAAATGTTGGAAACACTCAGCAGGTCAGGTAGCATCTGTGGAGAGAGAAACAGGGTTAATATTCAGGTTAGTGACCCTTGATCAGAATGGTGAAATGGAGTTTGATTCTGTCATGATGGGATTCAGGAAGGAGATATTGTTCTTCCTTTGATGTATTATCAGCAAGCATGGATCTATTTACACTATATGTCCTCATTTCTCATCAAGGAGTTTCTTACAAAGGATTTTGAAGTGGGAGCTTCATGAATTTTGATTCTGTTCCAACGTGAGTGAGTTGCAGATCTGAGTATAATTAGGAACCAAGTATTTTATTTATCTGTAGTCTCTTGGAATCTCCTTCCTGGTCCAACACTTCCTGAAGCTACGTTCTGCAAATTCCTGTGTTCTCACAATGCCAGCACAAGAATGTGGAACAGAGCTCCTTCCATCCTTGCCCAAGGCAGGGAGAGCTGGCTCAAACTCCCTGAGCTGGTGTCAGACAAGTAGCAGGGATTGGCTGTCAAAGGCTACAAGAAGGTATTGGAGTTGGCCTCGGATACCAGACAAGATCTGGTCCAAGGTGGAGCTTTCCTGAGGAGACTAGGCAGTTACCTTAGTTTTCTTGCTCTGGTAATGTTTTGGAGTCTCTGGAAAGGCTCAAAAATACCTGAATCAGATATCACTAATATGAAAGAAACAGTAATTGGGAATTGGTTTATTATTGTCACATGTACCGAGATACAGTGAAAAGCTTTGTTTGCGTGCCATCCGGACAGATCATTCCCTACATAAGTACATCAAGGTAGTAAAAACAGAATGTGGAACATAGTGTTACAGTTACAGAGAAAGTGTTGTGCAGGTTGACAAATAAAGTGCAAGGGTCACGGTGAGATAGATTGAGAGATCAAGAGTTCAGCTTTATCATACAAGAGTCCTGTAACAGAGGCTAGAAGCTGTCCTTGAGCCTGGTGGTATGTGTTCTCAAGCTTTTGTAACTTCTACCTATCAGGAGAGGGGAGAAGAGAGAATGTCCAGGGTGGGAAGGGTCCTTGATTATGTTGGCTACTTTCCTGACGCAGCGGGAAGTGTCGACAGAGTCAATGGAGGGGAGGCTGGTTTGCGTGATAGACTGGGCTGCATCCACAACTCTCTGCAATTTCTTGTGGTCTCGGGCAGAGCATTTACCTTTTGATTGATTATGGAACAAAAATTAACACTGTACTTTCAAAGATTTTAAAGATGCTATACAAATGCAAGCCTCGTAGTAGAATGCATATTGATAGTACTCTTTTGCACACAGTTTTATGTTGGAGTCATAGAGTTATACAGCACAGAAACTGGCCCTTCGGCCCAACTCATCCATGCTGACCAAAGTGTCTTCCTGAGCTAGGAATGTGGGGCAGGATTTTTCAGAAGAAACTTTGGACTCTTGACTGAGGCCGTAATCCTCATGTCTGGGATTGCTGCTGTGGGCAAGCAAGTAAATGACAGATGATACAAATTTTCCTTACAAAATCTGTCCCATTCATGAACAACAGTGTTAGCTCCAGGCCTGTATACTCCAGAACAAATCATTTCCATTTGGACCTGCAGGTTAGATAAGATAAGATACAATATCTTTATTAGTCACATGTATATCAAAACACATACATACGAAATACATCTTTTTGCGTAGAGTGTTCTGGGGGCAGCCCACAAGTGTCGCCACACATCCGGCGCCAACATAGCACGCCCACAACTTCCTAACTTGTATGTCTTTGGAATGTGGGAGAAAACCGGAGCACCCGGAGGAAACCCACGCAGACACGGGGAGAACAAACAAACTCCTTACAGACAGCGGCCGGATTTGAACCCGGGTCACTGGTGCTGTAAAGCGTTACGCTAACCGCTACACTACCGTGCCTGCCCTAAGGTTTAGAGCCATGGAGGCATACAGCATGGAAACAGGACCTTCAGACCATTGAGTCCATGCTGACCAGCAAGTAGACATTTACACTCTTTTATTCTCCCTACATTCCCACCAAATCTCCCAAGATTCTACCACACACCTACACACCAGCGGCTGATTATCCCACCAACCTGCATGACTTTGGGATGTGTGAGGAAACTCGAGCACCTGGGGGAAACCATTCGGACACAGGGAGAACGTGCAGACTCCACACACAGACAGCAGCCGAGGTCAGGATTGAACCTAGTGCTACGAGGCAGTGGTTTAACTGGCTGTGCCACCATGGCGCCCAGTTGACATTACATTTTGGAGTTTAGGTAGTTTATTGTTATCAAACTTTATGCAAATAAGATATTGTCTTCTGATGTAGGTATCATACATACAATATAATTACATAAGTGTGTTGAATTCTGCTTTTGAAACTCTGTTATGTTGACTTCAATTAAACCAAATATCAAGAATGGAGTTGAACAGGTATTTTCACTATATCACACATTATTCAAGCACGACCACATCTCAAGGGTACTTCATTGGCTGTAAGCTATGACAATGTCCTGACTGTGAAAGACGCTTCATAATTCAAGTCTGCATATCTATCTGATTCTACTTTGTGCATTTGTATTGTCTGTGAATCCTCTTCACTTGCCTTTCACAGAGCAGCCCCAACATAACTCGGAAAGCTCAACACCATCCACTACAACGCAACCATCTTGATTGCCACCCTAAACGTTCATTCCCTCCACACTGTACTCCTTGCTTGTCATCTGCAAGATGCACAACAGCGGTTTGCCAAGGTGTCCCTGAACAGCACCTCCCAAGCCAAGAAGTAAAAGGCCAGCAGGGCAACACCACCACCTGCAGGTTCCCCTCCAAGTCGCACACCATCCTGGATTAGAGATATATCATCGGCCCTTCATTATTGCTAAGCTAAACCCTGGAACTACCCAACCACAGTGTGGGAGCATCTTCACCACATGGGCTGCACTGGTTCAAGAAGATGGTTCACCACCATCTTCTCAATGGGTACTGGACCTTGCCAGTGACACCCACATCTCATAAATAAAAAAACAATTCTACCAGAACTTGAGGACCTTAGGCAAAGTATCTTCTCATCCTATTACTTCGTTGCAATTTATATTTTTTCTTGCTTTATCATGATAAAACACATTAGGACTATTCTTACTGAAGACACACACCACCAGGCTGAAGGACAGCTTCTATCCTACTGTTATAAGACTATTGAATGGACCTCCTATATGATAAGACCGCGCAATCTACCTCATCATGGCCCTTGCACCTTATTGTCTGCCTGCACTGCACTTTCTCTGTAACTGTAACACTTTATTCTGCGTTCAGTTATTGTTTTCCCTTGTACTACCTCAATGTACTGATGTGATGAAATGACCTGTATGGATGGCATGCAAAACAAAGTTTTGTACTGTACCTCAGCACGTGATACTGATGATAAACCAACATAGTAGACCTGTTTTATAGATGAACTAATGTGACATACATATTGGGACTCTCCGTACAGGACGTCCCCGGGTTATGAACGCTTGATTTAGGCACCCCTACATACGATCGAGGTTGCATAAAATTATTAAATTCAAAAGTCCAACATACATACGTGTGTTCGTTCCTACGAATGGCAGAACTAGTTTGCTCTCTCTGTCTCTGTCTCTCTCTCTCTCTGTCTCTTGTCTCTGTCTCTCTGTCTCTGTCTCTGTCTCTGTCTCTCTCTCTCTCTCTCTCCACTATTAGTAATTGTTCTTTCAAATCAGTCTGATGTGCTTTTGATGCCATTTATTACAATACTGTTGGCATGTGGTTACCATATCAAGTAATTTTTGTGTATTTTCTGACACAGACAAAATTAACTTATGGCCCTTGTTTAAAGGGAATCCATTCATGACATGGGGTCAGTCTGTATGCTGATGATCCCCATAAGGACAGTTCCTCCACTGAGTTGGACATTGAAGATCCCACTGCATAAATAATGATAATAAATTATGCAAATTATAGTGTGACTTTGACTGACGTCCACCCAGACTTATGGGGGGAATGTTCCAGATAGTGGCACAGCTCATCCCAGTCGTTTCAGGACTGATTATTATTGGTAACTGGCAACCTGATTCTGAGGAGTGGAACAAATGGCTCCAGTGATCCAGGTTCGATCCTGAAGCCCGGTACTGTGACTGTGTTTTGGGGTGGGGTGGGAGGGGGAGCACTCCAGTTTCTTCTCACATCCCAAAGATGGGTGGGTTGGTAGGTTAATTGGCCATTGTAAATATCCCCAGTGTAGGTAAGAGACAAAAAGAATCAAAGTGGAGTTGCTAGAATTTGTAACAGAAAATAAGTAGCAGGAATGTAGCATTTGGGACTGATGAGATAGCTAGGTGCAAACATGATGGGCCAAATGGCCTACCTCTAGGTAGTTATACAGCAATAGCTGTTAACAATCAAAATTTGGCAATCATGGTCTTGAATAGAACAAGTATTCAATCATTTCCATATCTTTGTCAACATTCACTGAATATAAACTCAGTGTCTTCTTATAAAAGCAATGATATAGTTCAGTGGAAATGTTATTAAACTGAAACATTAATTCTGTTCCTCTCACCATAGATGCTGTCTGACCTGATGAGTATTTCCTGTTTTTCTTTTAGGAAGGATGTGGAGGCATTGGAAAGGGTGCAGAGGAGATTTACCAGGATGCTGCCTGGATTAGAGAGTATGGATTATGAGGAGAGACTAAAGGAGCTGGGGCTTTACTCATTGGAGAGAAGGAGGATGAGGGGAGACATGATAGAGGTGTACAAGATATTGAGAGGAATAGATAGAGTGGACAGCCAGGGCCTCTTTCCCAGGGCACCAATGCTCAAAACAAGAGGACATGGCTTTAAGGTAATGGGTGGGAAGTTCAAGGGAGATGTCAGAGGGAGGTTTTTTTCACCCAGAGAGTGGTTGGTGCATGGAATGCGCTGCCTGGGGTGGTGGTGGAGGCTGATACATTGGACAAGTTCAAGAGATTGTTAGATAAGCATATGGAGGAATTTAAGATCGAGGGATATGTGGGAGGAGGGGGTTAGATAGGCTTAGGTGTGGTTTGAAGGTCAGCACAACATTGTGGGCTGAAGGGCCTGCATTGTGCTGTATTGTTCTATGGTTCTATGGTTTTTTTTTATTGGTGTGCCAAAGTTAAAGAAATATGTTTTGGAAAGGTAATAATTTAATAATTAAACATGTGCAACAAACAAGGTACTGGAGGAACTCAGCGGGTCAGGCAGCTTCTACGAAGGGAAATGGACTCGACGTTTGGGGTCGAGACCCTTCATCTGGACTGAAAGATAGAAGGGAGAGAGCCGGCATAAAGAGGTGAGGGGGAGGGGTGGAGCAAGAGCTAGCAGGTGATAGGTGGACCCAGGTGAGGAGGGGTGATAGGGAGGTGAAGGAGGGGAGAGTGGAGATAGCGACAGAGGCTGGGAGGTGAGAGGTGGAGAGAACAAAGGACTCTAGATGATTTCATCTGATAGGAGAGGAAGGTGGAGCCTGGAATCAAGTGAGTGAGGTGGGGAGGGCAGGTGGGAACAGTGGAGGGAGGGGACCCAGTGGGAGGGGTGTGTGGGAGATGGGCAGACAGAGTGGGTGGGTGGCGGGGGGGGGGGGGGGAAGAGAGTGATGGAGAGCTGGAGTGACTGCAAGAAGAACAATAATAAACCAGTACCAGTACCAGTACCAGTACCAATACCAGTACCAGTACCAATACCAGTACCAATACCAGTACCAATAGGCATGAATGAAGGTGGACAATTAAACAGTTAATTAAGGGAGGGCAGTTTATCTGAAATTGGAGAGTTCAATGCCGTCAGGTTGTAAACTACCCAGGGGGAATACAAGGTGCTGTTCCTCTAGTTTATGCTTAGCCTCACCCTGGCGATGGAAGCGGCCGAGGACAGACATGTCGGTGTGGGAATGGGGAGCGGAGTTAAAATGACTGGTGACCGGGAGCTCCAGACGGCCGTGGTGGATTAGACGTTAATTTCAAATACTTCCTACTGTTTCAGTAATAATATTAATATTTGTTTTAAATGGGCTAATTCCTCAGTTGAAATAACAAAGAGAAGTTAAGATGATTGCACGATCTAATCTACTGCTTCTTGGCATCATGTCAGAATCAATGCTACAGTATTTATTATTTTGCGATTTTAGATTATGTAGTTTTAACAGTTTTGCTAAGCTGTTTAAATTCCATTTCAATCTCTTAATGTCATCGCTTCTGCTAACATTTCTCAAAAGAACACCCCAGACACACACAATCTGTGATTAACCACAAACAATGCCATAAGAGATTGGCTTGTTATAGATTATAAATAAAATATTAGCATTCATCCACTTATGATGCCAACAGTAATTTCCATTCTTTACTATTAGTTCTTCATTATCCTCAATTGCTGAATGAATAATAAAATAGATGGGTCTAATGATTTACTAATTGGTTGTTTTATTTGCAGTTCATAAAATCTTGACCCTGACATAATCCTCTCATGACAAGTCACTCATGGTTCATCCTCTTGTTTACACAGAACTGCTTGTACAGACTTGAGTTTGTACTGATATAAGGCTATTAGAATTCATTAACCTTCTACAGTTCACTGTTAAATTATCTATTTGTTCTTTTTCCCTGGTCTGAAATACTAAGCAGCAGTCAACCTGTGGTTCTTTGGTCTGCAGTCTCAAATGACTGTGCTGGGGAGAAAACTCAGCCTATTGGATCTTCATTGGACATTTCCTGCCCCATTCTTTCCCAATTCAATAGACTTCCCCCTTCAAGAATTTAATTCTTTTTGAATCTATTTCTACTGCCTTACGAGGCAGCACATTGAATCCATCAACAATTCCATCAGGGGTACAGCTTTCCCCACCATCGGGGACATCAACAAGAGACAATGTCTCAGGAAGGCGACATCCATTTTTTAGGACCCCCACCATCTGGGTAAGGCCCTGTCTCAATGCTGCCATCAGGCAGGAGGTACAGGAGCCTGAAGAACCACACCTCAAGGTTCAATGACAGCTTCTTCCCCACTGTTGTCAGGTTCTTGAACCCATCTGAAAAACCTTGACACTGCCTCGGACTATATTAACGCCTCTATCATATTTCCCTCCACCACCACCCCTGGCAGCACATTCCAGGCACCCACCACTCTCTGTGTTAAGAACTTGCCCCGCACATCTCCTTTGAATTTACCCCCTCTCACCTTAAATGCATGCCCTCTAGTATTAGACATTTCGACCCTGGGACAAAGATACCGGTTGTCTACTCTATCTATGCCTCTCACAAACTTATAAACTTCTATTGTCTCCCCTCAGCCTCTGCCATTCCAGGGAAAACAACGTAAAATTGTCCAATCTCTCCTTATAGCACATGCCCTTTAATCCAGACAGCGTCCTGGATTAGATTTTGAAGAAACGAGTGACTTCATTCTATAGAGACTCCAAGGGCCATATCTGGTTGGGGTCAACAACCCTTGGCTTCGCCCTGAGAAGAGAAAAAGCCCAGAACAGAGGCTCAATATATTCTACCAGACTCAGGGAATCCTCCAGTTGTAGTGAGTGATAGACGATGGACGCAGTGAGTGGCAATGAACCTACCTCATCAACGGAACACTGTGGACCACCTCTTGCACTACCATGGACTTGCCTTCAATTGTGTCATGGTATTCTTTGCACTAAGGTTCTGTTTTTGCAGTTTTTTTAACTGCATGTTATAATTATATGTATAATTTATGTATAATATATTCTGTGTGTTGTCTGATCTGTACCTATGTGCCTGTGATGCTGCTACAAGCAAGTTTTTCATTGTACCTGTACCTCACTGTACTTATGCACATTACAGTAAACTCGAGTTGACTTGAGTAGCAGGAGATGACTACAGTGAGGGTCAGAGAGAGGAGCAGGGAGATGGTTGTGTGGAAGATGAATGGTATTGGGGAGGGTGAATGATGATGGGAGGAGTGGGTGCTTTGGGAATATGATTGGAGATGATCAGGGAAACAATGGAATGGGGTGAGTTTGTGCGGTTGATTGGGACACAAGGGCACTCTGGCCAGTAGTGTGAATACTGAGAAGTGAAGGGTGAGAACGATCAGTGTAAAGGCAAAGACCTTCCGACCTAACAGTTTGGAAACCCTGGTGCAGACAAAGGGAATTCAGTGAATGTATTACACATGCATTTTTGGAAAGTGCTCATAAGAAACACTCAGGGATAGCCCAACAGGCTTGGTTGGTTATCAGGATACCATAACAAACGTCAGAAAATCTACAAAGGGATTGCCTTTCAGCCATTTCTCGATGGTGCGCTTTAAGATTGGTCACATGATTTGTCGATGCTTTATACAAAGTCTAATCAGAAGTGTAGTGAGGCAGTGAGATGTCTCCCTTGTAAATATTAACTGGGGCATCACCCACAGAGAGCCAATGAATGCAAGGTCCCTGTTTGTAAAGACATAGCCTTGGGTCAGGCTTGTCCTATTGAGCCGCCTAGTGAGCAGATGTTGAAATTATATGTAGCTGACATAGCAAAACTGAATGGGAAATACTGGTGTAACAATTTGTAAATCTGTGGCCAAAAGTCACAATAAAATAAAATTCTGGTGAACAGATATATAGATAGATCGAGAGGCAGACAGGCAGACAGACAGACAGAGATAAATAGATAGCTAGACAGATAGCTAGACAGACAGACAGACAGATAGATAGATAGAGAGAGAGAGAGAGAGAGAGAGAGAGAGAGAAATCAGCTGTTGCTTTAACCAAAGTCTAAAAACTTTGGTTAAATATAATCTTCCATGTTATGTAACAGTACAGGGTCTGATCCTGAACTCTGGGTTTCACATGGTCTGAATATTAAGTTTAAAGAATCATCCAATCAAGGGAATGCTTTAAAATTTCCTTTTCGCAAGTTGCATCTCATCAGTAGAATGCACATACTTAACATGCTTTACCACAACCATCTGCTCCCCTACTTTTACTTAGTTAGTAATCCATGACATCGGAGTTTCCAGAAAATAATTCTTGGCTATTTTTAGCTCTTTTATACTTGAACCATGGTGATAAAGGGGCTGTTTCGTTTATTTCTTTGCATTGCATTTGGTAGAAGTTATTTGAGGGTGGTGAGTGCAGGGAATGGGCTGCTGGCAATGGTGGTGGAGGCGGATACGATAGGGTCTTTCAAGAGACTGTTAGATAGGAGCTGAGTAAAATAGAGGGCTATGGGTAAGCCTAGTAATTTCTAGGGTAGGGACATGTTCGGCACAGCTTTGTGGGCCGAAGGGCCTGAATTGTGCTGTAGTTTTTTCTACGTTCTTTCTTCTATGTTTCTAAACTCATAAGAACAGTCAGGCAGGTCTGTTGTAACTATCCAGTCAAGCCTGCCTTACTGCTTTTGTCAAACAACACAATACCACAAACACACCGAGTCAAACAGAAGGCGTTTTCCCCTGAGACCGGTGGAAAATGTTTACGTGTGTGTCTTCTAACTGCAAGGCAGTCCGCACCACACTTCCCTTTTGAAAGATATTATGGATTTAACTTCCACCTTTATCTCTATAGGGCCTTCCACGATCTAACAATCTATTGCATAAAACAATGCCTAAACTTGCCTGTCCTTCTTTTGACGGCTTAAATGAATGCCCTCCAGTTATCAATTCCCTGTTCACAACTCGTATTGTTTTAGAAAAACAGCTCTTGGGAGAAATATTTCACTTGCAGAAGACAAGAGGCAAATACATTGGATGAGCCAGGAGACTGCTTTCCTTTCGCCTCATGTCTGTGGGAGGATTATCTTCTGCAGTTAAGGAAGAATGCTTTCAGTGCAGTATTATTAGACAGGAGTCAACAACATACACCAGCCAGAGTGCATGCAATTACCGACTCACATTCTTCCCATGTGCCTGGAGACTTAGCTCTTCCTATATATTTGTCTCTTCCTCACCTCCAACTGTGCTCTTACTGTTATCCTATAGCCCTTGTCCTAGATTCCGCACCAGGGAAACTCTCTTCCCTGCAAAGAGTATTTAATAAGATCACCTTCTCCATATCAAGGGTTTTATAGGTGTATACTCCGTGGTGGTGTGTGCTACTGAACTGGTTTTCTGTAAGAAATCGGCAAGTGACGTTTCATGCTGAATACCACTGCACTCTATAAGGACTGTGAACAGAGTATATTAAGACATAGGAGCCATTATCAGAAACAATTTCCTCAGGGAAACATTGACATGCATATATAGACCTCAACTCATCCACACTATGCAACATACATCATCAGAGATATCCCCACCATCCAGACCATGCCAACTTCTCGCAGCTACCATCGGGCAGGAGGTACAGAAGCCTGATGTCCCACACCACCAGGGCCAACAACAGCCACTTCCCTTCAACCATTCGGTTCTTGAACCAACCGGCAAAACCCTAATCAAATCACCACTACAGTTTAGCAACACTATGACCACTCTGATCACTTTGTAATAAAATAGACTTGTTTCTTTTTGTTCTAGTTGTGTTTTTCTCTCATAAAAATATGTATAATTTATGTTTAATTTACTTTTTTCCTGTGAATGCTGCTTATATGATACTATGCGCCTGTAATGCTGCTGCAAGTAAGTTTATCGTTGCACCTGTGCACACATGGACTTGTGCATATGATAATAAACTGACTTTCACTTTGACTTTGAACCTGTGTGGTTCACTTCACTCCATTCTGAGTGACCAGGAAATTGTATTCCCATAATGAAGGGTCCCTGACCTGAAACATTAAATGTTTCGGTCTCCATAGATGCTGCCCGACCTGCAGAATGTTTCCAGCATTTTCTGGTTTTATTTCAGATTCCTTGCATCTTTTTTTTATTTCCATTAATTGCATTCCCATTTGCACAAAAATCTGCATGTTTTCTCTAATAAGTTCTGGTTGACTGCTCAGGAGGTTTCGGTAGCTTGTTCCAACGACCTTGGCAAACACTGCATTTGTTGACCAATGATTCAAGGTCACTGTCCAAACACAAAGTCTTGCAAGTGCTTTCATACTAACAATTCCGGTGTGTTCAATACCAAGTGAAGTCAAACCTGTCCACTCAGTGTATTTCCATTTCTATGACCCCACATAATGAATGTCTCCTCAACAGATTACTTATTGCAGTGATTATGGAACAGTTTTGGCTCTTCACACTACTCAGGTCCTGGCCTAATGTATGTTCAGAGATCATTACCCAAGATACTGGAGGAACTCAGTGGGTCAGGCAGCAACTATGGAAGGAAATGGACAGTCAATGTTTCGGGTCAAGACCCTTCATTTGTGTCTTGATGCAGTTTGCTGCTTTACTTTTCTAACATTTGCAAACTCTTGAATACATTCAGGACATCACAGAGCTTTCTGCCCTTGAGGAAGTTTTGGTTGTTGGAGAAGTGTTAAATAAATTTGAGGACTGCTTCTATCCTGCTGTTATAAGACTATTGAATGGTCCCCTAGTATGATAAGATGGACTCTTAACCTCACAATCTACAATCTTGCACCCTAGACAATCTTGCACTACACTTTTTCTGTAATTGTAACACTTTATTCTGCATTCTGTTATTGTTTTACCTTGTACTACCTCAATGCACTGTGTGATGAATTGATCTGTATGAATGGTATGCAAGGCAAGTGTTTCACTGTACCTCGGTACATGTGACAATAAAAACCAATTTAAAATTTTACTGATTTACCAAGTGTGGAGATTGGATCTGGAACTTGGGAAGAAGCAGGTTGGTGGACTGGTCGCAACTGTGATCAGTTTCCAGGTTGGGTTGCCTCACAGCTCCAGTGACCTGGGTTCAATCCTGACCTCTGGTGCTGTCTGTGTGGAGTTTGCACGTTCTCCCTGTGACCACATGGGCTTCCCCCGGGTACTTCGGTTTCCTCCTGCATCACAAAAGACGTGCGGGTTGCTAGGTTAATTAGCCACTGTAAAATGTCCCTGGTGTGAGGAACTGAGAGAATAGTTTACAGGGAAAATTAGTAGGGAATCTGCTCTGTGAGATAGCATAGACTAGATGGGCCAAATGGCCTCCTTCTCTGTATGGAAATGGAAGGTGGAAATTTCACTAATAACTACAATCATTGTTAAACATACAGGAGGAACCCATGCCAAGAGAATCCCTGATCCAGTTGATATACTGGAAATAATTAGTCATTACATTTCCAGCTGTTCTATAAAAAGTTGAAAAATAAATATGTCATTAATTCTTAATATCTATTCCTTAGTTATTTATCTCCTGTTACTTTCTCTCGCAGTTTTCAAGCTGGCTGCAGCGTTTCACTGAATGTCAAGTGCTGTTTCGAGGATAGGCTTTCCTCACTGCCCAGTGGGAGGTCCTGTTGATACCAGGTTCAAGCGTGACCTTCGGTCTTGTCCATGTAGAGTTTGTACATTCTCGCTATTACCACGTGGGTTTCTGCCGGAGGCTCTGGTTTTGCTTAATACACATCTCAAAGGCATGCTGTCCAGTTAGTCGGTGACTGTAAACTGCCCCTTTGTGTAAGTAAGTACCAAAAGTGCCAAGGAGGAGTTGATGGCCATGTGCCAGAGAATGGGGGAAAAGAGGAACATGACTATGGGATTGCTCGACTGGGAACTGCCTTGGACACGATGGGCTGAATGGCCTCCTTCTATACTGTAATAAGTATTGAAATATTGGCCCCAACACTTAAATGCTGTTACATGAGAAGATTAATATGAAATGGAGTATAAACCTTGTGACTCAGTGTATATTGTGTGACCACTGAACCAGGGCTGACTAGATTGGAGAAATTAATTAAAAAGTGTTAACTCCATTAGAAATTAGCAAATTTTAATCCAAAGCAGTTGACCCACCTACATATGAAACAGAGAAGAGAGAATCCTTTGCTATTTTCTAGTGCAGTTAGTACTGTTAGCAGTTAATTACTGACAAATTTTCTGACAAAGGGTCTTCTGCATGAAATGTTAAGTCTGCTTCTCTCTCCGCTGATGCTGCCTGACCTGCTGAGTGTTTCCAGCATTTTCTGTGTTTATTTTGGATTTCCAGCATCTGCAGTTTTGTTTTTGATTTTCATCAAGCAGATAATTACAGTTTTCCCTACTTGAGGAGCTCAGGTTACAGGTGGAGAGACATATTCCAGTCTCTCAGACATTGATGCAGAAGGTTGTGAAGGCTGACAGATTCACTGAGATTCAGACAAGTTGGAAAGAGACACAGTGAGAGATTGAGCCTGTTCTTAGTGCAGATATTCACAGAAAAGATGAACTGGGTGCTCAAGGTGACCTGAGATTCAGATGTAAAAGAACAATGTTCCCAAACTCTGAAAGAAAGTCGTGATCAAACATGCTCACATTTCACATCTGGAAATGAATGTTTCCCTTCACAGAGCGAGAGAAAGTATCTTTGAATTAATGAAGTATCCTTGTTGATAGTTTGAAGTATTGACTAATTTTTGAGCATCCTAGATATACTGAAACAGATCCCCATAACTGAAGACAACAACTGATAATTCTGCAGACACAAGATGATGGAATCTGGAGCAACACTCAAGATGTTGGAGGAACTCAGCGGGTCAGGCAGCATCTGAGGAGGGAACTGGACAGTCAGTATTCTAGGTCAAGACTATTCATCAGTCCAGATGAAGGGTCTCGATCCAAAACATCAACTGTCCATTTCCCTCCATAGTTGCTGCCTGATCTGTTGAGTTCCTCCAGCATCTTGTGTGTTGCTGATAATTCTGCCAGCCAAACCTTTTGGAAGTACATCATTGTTCCTTCTTCAGGGCTGGATCTAATTCCTGGGAGTTTACAGAGGTTTATAAAATCATGAGGGGCATAGATAAGGTGAAAAGCCACAGGTTTTACCAAGGGTAGGGGAGTCCAAAATTTAAAGTTAAATAATACAAGCTACTGAAACTACTTGGGTAAATACTAATTTCAAAATTTAAAGGGCAAAGATTTAAAGTGAGAGGGGAAAGACTAGAAAGGGACCTGAGGGGCAGCTTTTTCACACACAGGGTGGCGAGTGTACGGAACGAGCTGCCAGAGGAAGTGGTAGAGATGGGTACAATTGCAATGTTTAGAAGATATTAGACGAGGGACATGGATAGGAAAGCTTTAGAGAGATATGGGCCAAATGCAAGTAAATGACACTAGTTCAGCTTGGCAACATGGTTGGCATTCACGAGTTAGGCTGAAGGGCCTGAAAAACACGATGATGCTGAAGGAATCCAGGCAGCATCCGTGGAGAAAAGCAGGGGATCAACGTTTCGGGTCAGGACCCTTCTTCAGGGCTGAAGATAAGAAAAGGGGAAGCCCAGTGTATAGGAGGGAAAAGCAGAGCAGTGATAGGTGGACAAAAGAGGGGAGGCGGGGTGGGCACAAGGTGGTGATAGGTAGATGCAGGTAAGAGATAGTGATGGGCAGGTGCGGGGGAGGAGGGGAGAGCAGATCCACCGGGGGATGGGTCAAAGGTAAGGAGAGAGAGGGGAAAAAGAGGGTTAGAAAGGGAAGAAGAGAAGAAGTATTATGGGGGAGGGAGGAGGGGGGGGTGGGGATGACCTAAAGTGGGAGAATTCAATGTTCATGCCGTTAGGCTGCAAGGTTCCAAGACAGAAAACGAGGTGCTGTTCCTCCAGTGTGTGCTTGGAATTCTCCCGGCAGTGGAGGAGGCCGAGGACTGACGTATCAGTGACAGTGTGGGAGGGGGAGTTGACGTGACTGGCAACGGGGAGATGGAGGCCGCCGTTACGGACGGAGCGCAGGTGTTCCGCAAAACCGTCACCTAGTCTGCGTTTGGCCTCACCAATGTAGAGGAGACCACGCAGGCTGAAGGGCCTGTTTCTCTGCTGTATTGCTTTATGACTGTACAACTCCCTACCCAGTGATGGAGAGGCTTCACCACACAGACTGCAGCAGTTCAGGATGGTCAGAGTCTTTTCCCCAGGCTGGAAATGTCAAATACTAGAGGGCATAGGTTTGAGGGGGAAAGTTTAAAGGAAATTTATGAGTCAAATTTTTTATGCAGAGAGTGATGGGTGTCTGGAATGGGCTTCCAGGGAAGGGAGTGGAAGCAGCCCATTAGAGGCATTTAGACAGGCAGATTAACAGGCAGGGAACAGAGGGCTATGGACCATGAGCAGGGAGATGGGATTAGTTTAAATTGGGATCAAGGTCGGCACAGACATGTGGGCCGAAGGATCTATTCCTGTTCTGTACTGTTCTATGTTCTATGTTCTTATGACTACCTTCTTCAGGACAACTGTGAATGGGCATTAAATGCCGACTTTTGGAGGCTAAAGAGATTCGGCATGTCCCCTTTGACCTGCACCAATTTTTATTGACGTACCATAGAAAGCATCCTAGCCAGATGCATCACAGCTTGGTATGGCAAATGCTCTGCCCAGGACTGCAAGAAACTGCAGAGAGTTGTGGACACAGCCGACTCCATCACAGAAACCAGCCTCCCCTCCACGTTTCTGCACTTCTCGCTGCCTCGATAAAGCAGCCAACATAATCAAAGACCCCACCCACCCCGGACATTCTCTCTTCTCCCCCCTGTCATCGGGTAGAAGATACAAAAGCCTGGAAGTACGTACCACCAGGCTCAAGGACAGCTTCTATCCCAGTGTTGTAAGACTATTGAACCATCCCCTAATACGATAAAATGGACTCTTGACCTCACAATCTACCTCTTTATGGCCTTGTACATTAGTGTCTACCTGCACTGCACTTTCTCTGTAACTGTAACACTTTATTCTACATTCTGTTATTGTTTTCCCTTGTACTACCTCAATGCACTGATGTAATGAAATGTTCTGTATGGATGGCATGCAAAACAAAGTTTTTCACTGTACCTCGGTACATGTGACAATAATAAACCAATAAACCAACTTAAATGAAAGAAAAACAAAGAACATTGTCTAGATATGTTTCAAATGAAAATAGAACACAGTGACTTTCAGAAAGGAAGCAGCAAAGGGCTGTGAAGAATAATTCAGTTCAATCTGTATTTGTGTGTCTTGAGAAACATCATCAAATGAGTCAGGCTCGAAGATGTTGCCTTGCTAGGAACACAGCATCTTTTTAATGTCAACCCACTTTCTCAAGAAGTGTAAAGCTGTTTGTTTAAAGAGTTTCAATGCGAAGCAAAGACTGTAAGATTAAAACTGGCCTCTTCTAAACTAACCAGGCAATCTTTTGGTTTTTCTGTCATAACTCAGTCTCTCCAGAGACCTAGAAACCAGTTATAGACACCACTCACAGAGCATTTAGAGAAAGTGCAGCAAACAAAAAATAAAATAAGCCCTTCTTCGCCTTTGTATTTTATATTGCAGATTTCTCTTAAGTTTTATCTACCCAAGCATTTTTAGTTCAGTTTATTAACTCACTCATTCCTTTTATATTTTGTTAGTGAACTTTTATCGTTGCTGAGAAATATTTAATACTTAATTCATACATCTTGTTTACTCCCAAGAACTCAACCCAGCCAGTAACACCAAACATATCACATAGTACTACTTGCACCCAGAAATTCATTCCATTGTCTTTGATTGAAGGAATTTCAAAGGCAATGAGACCACTACACAATTCATTTAGCACTATCATGTTAGGACAAGATGCCAACATACAATGCATCTTGCACTGCTAATCATCCAGCCATTCTATTTAAAACAAGAGATATTCAGCATGGAAACAGGCCCTTCAGCCCAACTCATGCATGCTGACCAAGCTATCTTACCTGAGCAAGTCCCATTAGCCCGCATTTGGCCCATATCCCTCTAAATCTTTCGTGTCCGTGGACCTGTCTAAAAGGCTTTTAAACGTAATTGCACCTGCCTCAACTACTTCCTCTGGCAGCTCGTTCCGCATACCCAATTGCCTCTGTGTGAAAAACTTGCCCCTCAGGTTCCTTTTATTTCCTTTCCTTTCTCACCTTAAACCTAATTTCAGTGAACAAATTGAAAAATCAAACCAAAATAATCCTCTTGTATGCTAAAAGATGAACTCTTGATTTCCCAGTCAACTTCATCATGGCCCCTGCACTTTATTTGTCTACCTGCACTGCACTTTCTCTGTAACTGCAACAATATATTCTGCATTCTGTTTTCCTTTTGTACTGGTTCGATGTACTTATGTATGGAATGATCTGTCTGGATGCCACGTAGACAAAAGCTTTTTACTGTATCTCGGTGCATGTGACAATAATAAACCAATTACCAATTCCATCAAAACATTTAACAATCAAAGTGGAAACTAGACCACACACTGTGGCATCTCTGTGGCTCAGAGGGTAGCTGTCTCACTGCTAAGTCAGTTAGCTGTGGGTTCAAGAGGGACTCCAGAGACTTGCATGTGAACGTTTAGGCTGACTCTCAATGTATTGTCAATGAGATGATCAGCTGAACTAAACCTCAGGAGCAGATGGATGATGTGCATGATTTCATTGCTTCACAGGTTTATCCCTGATGTTCTAATCAATGGCTTTCCCTTAATCACTTTCATTGAAGCGGATTATCTGTTCTTCATCACATTGCTGTTTGTGGGATAAAAACAGAAAATGCTGGAAATACTCAGCGGATTAGGCCGCATCTGTGGGAAGAGGCAGCTCAGTAGTGTAGTGGTTAGTGTAACGCTTTACAGTGCCCGCAACCTGGGTTCAATTCTCGCCGCTGTCTGTAAGGAGTTTGTACGTTCTCCCCGTGTCTGCGTGGGTTTCCTCCGGGTGCTCCGGTTTCCTCCCACATTCCAAAGACGTAGGGGTTAGTAGGTTAACATGGGTGTAATTGGGCGGCGCGGGCTCGTTGGGCAGGAAGGGCCTGTTACCGTGCTGTATAAAAAAAGTTTTAAAGCAGAGTTAACAGTGTGGAAGCATTTATGAAAGTGGTGTTTAAGAAGCATTTGGACAGGCAAGTGAACATGCAGGAAATGGAGGGATATGGATCATGTTCAGGCAGATAGGTTTAGTTTAATTTGGCATCATGGTCGGCACAGACAGTGTGGGCCGAAGGGCCTCTTCCTGTGCTGTATTATTCTATGTTCTATGTTTCAGACCCTTTGTCAGAAGTTGGAAGGAGATAGACGAGGCTTGTTAAGCTTCAGGGAGGGTGGCAAGCGGTAGATGTCTCTGAGAGGGGTAAATCCAGGGTGACCATGGGGATTAATTGTAAACAAGGTTGTCTGGTCAAAAAGTGAATGGGAGCAGTTAGAGAGCGAGAACATAGACAAAAGTATGGGGGAGTTGTGGAATGCAGGAGCAGGAGGACGTGCCCGGCAGGTCAGGCTGACAGTGTTCTCCACTCCCAGACAGAAGAAAAAAAAGGTAAAAAATTAACAACCACCAGAGCCAATATCGCAGATGGATATTTAACACAGACACAAATTCAGTTACCTGAAGTTGTGAAACTCAATATTAAATTCAAAAAGCAACTGAAAACACTGGAAGTGCTGTCCGTAGGAGCCTACGACGTGTAAGTTGGCTAACTGTATTCTCTGCTTCATCTTTCCCTTCTATCATTCCTGGAAGTCAATTTTGCTACCTCTCTGGTGTCCCTCATTTATAAAAAGACATCCAGAATTTAACATAGTAATTCAGCTGTTGTCTAACCAAGGGCTAATGCAACCCCCTTTAAAGAGCTGGCAACGAACTAAGCAATATCCTGCTAAATATTAACCTGTAATGCTGTTATTTTTGGATAGGAAAGACTATGCTTTTGTAAAATGATAATGTACAAGAACAGAGAAAATCTGCTTAAGCCTACATTTGTCATTGGCTTTTATGAAATATTAAAGGATATTTTATTATTGTGTCCCTTCATTGTATTTATAAAAGGACATGAATCATTCTTAAAACATTTTACTAAAATGGGATTTCATATACTTCTGTAAATTCTGTACCTTGGGGATATAGTAGCTCAGTGCGGAAGACTCAGCTCTATAAATTCAAATGATTTTATCTCATTTGTTAGTGATTAAATACCCATATTGCTGCTCAGTAAAATAGATTCCAATGTACTGTGTCTACATTGTCTAACAATCTGCTGAACACACTCACAAATAACACAATCTTCTTCGAAGGGAGATAGACACAATGTTCTTAAAAGGGAAATGTATGATTCTTCAAGTAGATCCAGCAGCATGACAGTGACAGGACAACACAGGGGCCTGGACTACCATTCCAGAGACACAAGTTCAAATGCTAAAATGGCTACAATTCTTACATTCAAATAGTTAGTGTCACGCAGCAGTATTTAACATTAGAGTTATACAGCACAGAAACAGGCCCTTTGGCCCAACTCGTCCAAGTTACTGACCAGAGGTAGTCCCATTTGCCTGCATTTGGCCCATATCCCTCTGAACCTTTCCTATCCTTGTACCTGGGGCTGCAACACTATATTCTGCCTTCTGTTTTCTTTCTACCTCAGTGTACCAATGTATGGAATAATCTGTCTGGATGACATGCAAATTCTTTGCACTGTGTCTTGGTACATGTGACAATAATAAATCAATACCACTACCACGTACCTGTCCAAGTGTCTTTTAAACATTATAGTTGTATCTGCCTCTACTTAAATGATATAGATCTGGAATCCAAATCCAGTATTGGTAATGATAGCAATGAAATTACCAGATTATTGAACAAAATCCATCTAGTTCACAACCATCTTCTAGGGAAGAAAATCTGCCATACTTACCTGGTCTGATCTGTGACTCCACTCAGCCAACTCAGTTCAAGGCCAATTAGGTTTGGGCAATAGGCCTTGCCAACGGCATACAAATTCCCAGAAGGAATAAAAAAGCAAATCGTCTATTCAGTCAAGATGTTACACAAGATGTTACAGAATTTCATATTTGACGAAAAAAGTTAGACCTGTGTTCTTTGAAGTTTAGAAGAACGAGGGGTGACCTTGAAACATGTAAGATTGTAGGAGGGTACAACATGGTAGATGTTGAGATGTTCCCACCACCAAGAGAATTGTGAACGAGGGACATAGTTACCAGAAAAGGGGAGGGTGGTCATTTAAAACTGAGGTGCATAGGAACTTCAGAGGATGGAGAACCTCTAGAGTTCTCTACCCGGGAGCATTGTGAGGGTGTATCATTAAGGGCATTTAAAGCAGAAGGAGACAAATTTTTGAAAGATCAGGGAATTGAAAGCTATGGCACAGAGGAGGAGATGAGGTCTGGGGCAGATCGGCCGTGGTGGGCCGGGTTTGAGGGCCCTACTGTTGCTCCTATTTGGTATTTCTGATGTGCTGTTCTCAGAGACTTTTACAGAAAGGTCAACAGCAGAATGCATGGTGTGAGGTGACGTGGGGGATGAAAATTTGGTTAATTTGTCTCGTACAAGTGTTAGGGAGGAGGTGTGCTGGAGGCGAAAGTGGATAACCAGGCGGCACCCATTTAAGAAATATTCTACTCAAAAGATGTATTTCACTGTGTGTTTCGATGTACATGTGACTAATAAAGAAATCTTATCTTAAATGAACCATGATACTGACTGTTGCAGTGTGGAGATTACCAGAAAGTACATAAGCTTTGGTAGAAGTTTCCACAAGCTGTCAATCTGGATACACGTGGCCACAAAAGAACACCACTTTGCACAGCATACAATTTGCTGAGAACCTCAGTGGATCGAACAGAATCTGTGCAAGGAAAGGAATTGTTAATATTTTGGGTTGAAACCCTGCATCAGGACCCAGACAGATTGCTTGTGGCTCCAGATTTATTTGGTTTATTATTATCACATGTACCGAGGTACAGTGAAAAACTTTGTTTTGCGTGCCATCCATACATATCATTTCATCACATCAGTGCATTGAAGTAGTACAAGGGAAACAATAACAGAATGCAGAATAAAGTGTTACAGTTACAGAGAAAGTGCAGTGCAGGCAGACAATAAGGTGCAAGAGCCGTGACGAGGTAGATTGTGAGGTCAAGAGTTCATCTTTGTTGTACAAGTGGTCTGTTCAAGAGTCTTATGACATCGTAAGATCTATGATATAGGAGCAGGATCAGGCCATTCCGCACATCGGTTCTTGCTCCACAGCAGGATAGAAGCTGTCCTTGAGCCTGGTGGTACATGTTTCCAAGCTTTTGTATCTTCTGCCCGATGGGAGGGGGGAGAAGAGAGAATGTCCAGGGTGGGAGGCGTCTTTAATTATGTTGACTGCTTTCCCGAGGCAGCAAGAAGTGTAGACAGAGTCCATGGTTGGTTTCCGTGATCTGCTGAGCTGTGTCCACAACTTTTTTTGCGGTTTCTTGCGGTCTTGGGCAGATCAGTTGCCATACCAAACTGTGATGTATCCAGATATGGTGCATTTGTAAAAATTGGTGAGGGTCAATGGGGACATGCCAACTTACTTTCGCCTTCTGAGGAAACAGAGGTGCTGGTGTATTTTCTTGACCACGGGGTCTACATGGTTGGACCAGGACAAGCTGTTGGTGATGTTTACACATAAGAACTTGAAGCTCACAACCATCTCCACCTCAGAACTATTGATACATACAGGGGCATGTGCTCTGTCCCCCTTCCTGAAGTCAATGACCAGCTCTTTTGTTTTGCTGACACTGCGGTTGTTGTCATGACACCGTGTCACTAGGCTCTCTATCTCCTTCCTGTACTCCGTCTCATTGTTATTTTAGAACCCCAGCATCTGCAGTCTCGTGTGTCTCCACCGCTTTGCAGAATTCTTTTGTGTGTCTTGTTAATTTAAGTTAAGCAGTCAGGCTCCCTTAAAGAGAGAAGAACTGAGACATGGTGTCAGAAATATCTGGCCAACAGCAAGAAGTACATGCAGTGAAGCACAAGATAAAAGGCAAAAGAAGAAGAGTCAGCCAAGGAAATTCCGATCTTGCAGTTATACTGTACATAGAACATGGAACAGTACAGCACAGGAACAAGACCTCGGCCCATGATGATTTGCTGAACTAATTAAACCCCTAACTAAACTAATCCCTTCTGCCTACACAATGTCCATCTCCCTCCATTCCCTGCACATCCATGTGCCTATCTAACAGCCTCTTAAATGCCTTTATCGTATCTGCCTCCACCACCACCCCTGGCAGCACATTCCAGGCACCCACCACTCTCCATGTAAAAAAACTTGCCCCATACATCTCCTTTGAACTTGCCCGCTCTCACTTTAAATGCATGCCCTCTGGTAATAGATATTTCAACCCTGGGGAAGAAATACTGGCTGTCCACTCTATCTGTGCTTCTCATAATCTTATAAATTTCTGTCAGGATTATTGTGTTGGGAACATGAAAAGCTGAGGAGGAAATGGCCTCGTATGAAAAAAGTGTGAGAAGGAGATAGGAAAGTCATTTCTACAAACAGTGCAGAGTGACAACAGCTTCTACCCCACTGTGATAAGACTATTGAACAGTCCCTTTATACAATGAGGTGGACTATGACCTCACGATCTACCTTGTTGTGACCTTGCACCTTATTGCACTGCACTTTCTCTGTAGCTGTGACACTTTACTCTGTACTGTTATTGTTTTTACCTGTACTACATCAATGCACTCTGTACTAACCCAATGTAACTGCACTGTGTAATGAATTGACCTGTACGATCAGTTTGTAAGAAAAGCTTTTCACTGTACCTTGGTACAAGTGACAATAATAAACCAATACCAATACCAAATACCAATACCAGTGAAAGGCCATGGAACAGACAGGATGAGCCAAGACAGAGACAGAGTCAGATTCAGAGATTCAGGGAATGGATATATCTGTAGCAAAATGTTGGTGAAAGGGCACACAGTGACATTTCAACTTGAATCAGGAATCACATGAAATGTTCTCCTGAAGTAAAACCATCAATATCAAGATGGTTAAAACCAACAAATTGAGTCCTATTGACGTCAAAGTTGAGTTTATTGTCAGATGCATAAGTCCATGTGTGCACAGGTGCAATGAAAAACTTACTTGCAGCAGCATCACAGGCACATAGCATCAGTTATTCAACATTCACAAGAAAAACATAAATTATACACAATTTTTACAAGAAAGAACACAATTAGAACTAAAAAAAGGTCCATCACAGTGCAAAGTGGTCATAGTGTTGCTATACTGAGGTAGTGATTAGGGTTGTGCCGGTTGGTTCAAGAACTGAATAGCTGAAGGAAAGTAGCTGTTCCTGAACCTGGTGGTGTGGGACTTCAGGCTTCTGTACCTCCTGCCTGATGGTAGCTGCGAGAAGATGGCATGACCCGGATGGTGGGGATCTTTGATGATGGATGTTGCTTTCTGAGGGGTAACTTTTTCGTGGTGAGTATATGGAACAAGTTGTTAGAGGAAGTGGTATAGGCAGGTACAATTGAAACATGTAAAAAGCATTTGGACAGGTACATAGACAGGAAAGGTTCAGAGGGATATAGGCCAAAAACAGACAGATTGAACCAGAGACACAAGAAAACTGCAGAGGCTGGAATCTGGAGCAAAAAACAAACTGCGGGTTTTGAGTTGAGACCCTTCATCTGGACTGAGAAATGGATTAACTTAAGTAGGCTCCTTGGTCAGCATGGACAAGTTGGGCCGAAGGGCCTGTTTCCATCCTGTGTAACTCTATGACCCTTTGAAAATGATAAGAAATTTCTTCTCCTTGTAGGTAGTGAATCTTTAGAATTCTTCACAGTCATTGAGTATACTGAAGACACAGATGGATCGAGTTTAGAATAAGGGATCTGGGGATATGGGGTTAATGCAGGAAAGTAGCACTGAGGTAAAAGATCAGCTAGATTTTATTAAATGGAAAGCAGGCATGAGGGGCCGAATTGTCTACTCCTGCTTCGATGTCTGATGTAAAGATGTGATAAGATAAATGGAGGCAGCCAAAAGAAGACAAGGACATTACCACAACAGAGGTGCCAATGACCTGCACCAGTAAGGGCCAGAGACAGAGTGAGGTTGAAGCCCACAACAGACAGGTTAGCAACACCAGAACACAGATCACAAGGAGCGAGTCCTAAACCAGACAAACAGTTGTAGGAACCAAGCTGAGAGGACGTTCCCTTGAACCGGGTATCCAGAGGATTTAATGGCAGAGTGAAGCACACATAGACCAGAAGCTGCGTGTGCCAATGACATCATCATGTGCACAGACCATTTTGGGGAAATGACATCCATGTTTGGATGAATCTTCCCTATAAGTGCCTTGTCCAATTCCCCAGATGTGGGAATTTAACAGAAGATGGGCACTGACACCTCAAACTGGGTGCAAAGTTATTTTTGCACGATTTATGCAATAAAATACAAGTGCAAATGGGTCTCGTTTCTTGGTAAGTATTTGTGTCATGAGCAATTTGGAAGTTGAATGATTTGCTGGACTTTGTTATAAGGGGCTTGGAGTATAACAGTGAGGAAATCTTCCTGGAATTGCCCAGCGGCTTGGTGGGATCACACTGAGAGAACAGTGAGCAGCTTCGGTATCTGGACGGATACCTCTGCCTTTGATGTCATGAAGCAGAGATTCTCCAGGTTGGATCCTGGGATGAGGAGGTGGTCCGCAAGAGACTGAGGAAGGCAGAATGAGAGGTGATCTCATTGAGACATCCAAGATTATATTAGGGATGGACTGGATGGATACTGAGAGGCAGCTTCCTAAGGCTTGGCATGGTCTCAGCCAGTTTGCAGTGGGATAAGGATACATTTTCTGACTCAGAAGGTTGAAAAGCCTTAGAATTCTCCATCTCAGAAGCTGTGGTTCCTGAGATATTGAGAGTGACTAGAATACAGAAAGGCAATGACGGTTTAAGGAGTGGTATAGCCTACTCCTACGTCTTAAATTCCTATTTGTAGGGAGATATGGAGCTAGTGTTAGTTTGGTGTTTCTTGGTTGATACCGAGGTCACGATCTTTCAATATTCAGACTTCCGATGTTTTCCGACTCTGCATACATAATGAATGAAGCCTGCTCTTCCAGCAGAGCGGGAAGAGTGAATAACTGGAAAAACACATCAGACAAACCAATCCCAAAGTAGCCTCCCTCCAGGGAATGGCGTCAGGCACAGCAAGCCATCCTATCGAGCCCTCCAATTTTAAATTCATGAGATGCAGTTTATATTTCCAACAAATATGCAGTGAAGGGATTTTGCAGATTCTTGCTGCAGCAGCATTTGCTTGCTACAAACACCCAGTGCAAGCTAATTTAGTAATGCAGTGGAAATCAATTTAAACACACAGTGCAAATCAATTTAAACACAAGGCTATTAGGTTTAGAATGAGCATAACGGTTGATTTAAAGATATAGCAGCAATAGGCCATCCTCTGCTATTTCCCTTGTAGGGCATCACAGTGTAGCGGTTAGCGTAACGCTATTACAGCGCCAGCAATCCAGGTTCAATCCCGCCACTGTCTGTAAGGAGTTTGTACGTTCTCCCCGTGCCTGCATGGGTTTCCTCCAGGTGATCCGGTTTCCTCCACATTCCAAAGATGTACATGCTTACTAGGATGCTGCCTGGATTAGAGGGCATGTGCTATCAGGAGAGGCTGGATAAACTTGGGCTCTTTTCTCTAGAGTGGCAGAGGCTGAGGGGTGATCTGTTGGAAGTGTATAAAATTATGAGGGGCATAGATAGGGTGGAGAAGCAATATCTTTTTCCCATTATTGAGCGATCCAATACCAGAGGGCATGCATTTAAGGTGAGAAGGGGTAAGTTTTTTACTGAGAGAGTGGTGGATGCCTGGAATGCATTGCCTGATAGGGTGGTGGAGGCAAATTCATTGGGGGCTTTTAAGAGGGGCTTGGATGGGCACACGAATGAGAGGAAAATGGAGGGATATGGACATTCTGTAGTCAGAAGGGAATAGCTATGTCTGCACAGCATTGTGGGCTGTTCTGTGCTGTACTCTTCTACGTTCTATGTTAGGAGTAGTGGACATGCTATGTTGGCGCCGGAAGAGTGGCAACACTTGCGGGCTGCCCCCAGCACATTCTCAGTAACACAAAAAGACGCATTTCACTCTGTGATTCGATGTACGTGTGACTAATAAATAAATATCAATAACTATGTAAGTGAAGTCAAAGCATGGAATGAGGAGGGTCCATTTAGAGTGTATATTAACAACCATGTTTAATTTTCGCTGGAGTGCATAGCAGTTAGAAAGATATGTGTCAGAACAAAAGAGCCTTTGCTGAACAAGGATGTATTCCTGTGAAAAGCGAAACAAGAAATTCATGAATATGTTGGACAAGCTTTTATCTGCGATTTTCTCAACCCTCCCCACCCTTGAGGACATCTTCAAGAGGCAGTGGCTCAAGAAGGCGGCATCCATCACTAAGGACCCTCACCACCTGGGACATGCCCTCTTCACGTTACTACCATCGGGGAGGAGGTGCAGGAGCCTGAAGTCCCACACTCAACGATTCAGGAACAGCTTCTTCCCCCCCCCCCGTCATCAGATTTCTGAACAGTCCATGAACCCATGAACACTACCTTTTTTTTGCACTATTTATTTATTTTTGTAATTTGCAGTAATTTTATATCTTTGCAGTGTACTGCTGCTGCAAAATAACAAATTTCGTGTCATCTGTCAGTGATAATAAATCTGATTCTGATTTTGAGTGGCTTCACAAATAGCTTGTTATCACTTTCAAGAAACTAAAGAGCCACACAATGTACTCACACTGAAATATAACATGAATCCACAAAATCATTGTAAAATCACAGCATTATATCCACAGTCAGAAAACAATGCTAGCAATTTCTCATTATACAGCAGAGATGCACAAGCCCATGGACATATCCATTGGTAATGCAGTTGTACCATTGCTGTGATACTAACCTGGATTAGTCTTGATGCACAATGCCAACATTTGGACGTTGAAAAGTTCTATGAGGAATCAAAGGGCAACAAGGCCAAATCTTATACCTTAGACCACACTCAAATAAAAATCAAGAGACCGTTAAAGAGGATGGAAGGTATTAAAGCAATTAAAGCCTTTCCAAATTATGAGAGAACAGCAGAAGATGTGAAGGAGCACTGGATAATGGGAAAAGCACAAGCCAAGGTTTGTTGTCAGTGACTCATGGAAAGTACACACCATCTCAGAGCACTCCATTGAATTTGAATGGGTTTGGTGTAGTTGTGTAAAAAGGTTTGCATTGACATGGTGGACCAATCTGTTTCTATGCTGTATGACTCCATGACACTGATTGCGGCTTGGTAAAATATCGAATTGATCCGTTGCAGGATCACCTAAGCTTCAGGAAAAGAGCTAGTAGCCAAACTGGGAGTGAGATTGAAATGGTCAGGGCTTAATATAGATCATATGAGGAGAGTTTGAGCAGATGCGACCCACATTCATCGGAATTTCCATATTTCTTGACAACATAGAATGAAGCCACGTGGCCCATTCCCCAACTAATTGTCATAGAGTCATCAAGATATACAGCACAGAAGCAGGCCCTTCAGCGCAACTCATCCATACTGACCAAGTTGCCCACCTGACCTAGTCCCATTTGCCTGCGTTGAGCTCATATCCCTCTAAAACTTCCCTATCCATGTACCTGTCCAAGTCTCTTTCAAACTCTGTAATTGTACCCACCTCTACCACTTCCTCCAGCAGCTCGTTCCACATACCCACCACCCTCTGTGTAAAGAAGTTGCCCCTCAGCTCCCCTTGAATTCTTTCCCCTCTAGATCACCCAATATGGTTGACTCGCGCCTGTCTCCTGAAATAGACTCAATTCAGGACAAATAACATCTACATTTTGTCAATTAGTAGATAAAACAAAATGTGGTTGAATGACCCAAGAGAGCAAGAGAGAGACACAAACACATCTAGTCCCATTCTGAACAATACTTCAAGTGGCAAGTCATTAGCATAACAAATTATTTGGCACGGTAGTGTAGCGGTCACTTTAAATCTATGCCCTCTAGTTTTAGACTCCTCTACCCTGGCACAAAGACTATCCACCTTATCTATGCCCCTCATGATTTTATAAACCACATGAGGTCACCCCTCAGCCTCCTTCGCTCCAGGGAAAACAGTCCCGGCCCATCCAGTCTCTCCTTAGAAGTCAAACCCTCCAATCCCAGCAATATCATTGTGAATATTTTCTACAGCCTATTCTCTGTACACTCCCAATAACTGGCCCCTGACCCGTCCCAGATCCCATCACTTACTTACGGGTGAGACAATTAACCTGCCAACCAGTGCATCTTTGGAACGTGGGAGGAAGCCAGAGCACCAAGGGGGAACAGACGTGGTCACAGAGAGGACATGCAAACTCCACACAGAGAGCGCTGGAGGTCAGGTTTGAACCTGGGTCACTGCAGTTGTGAGGCAGTGAGTCTACTGGCTGCACTACTGTTCCAGCTGATTTAGAAATATGAAAGGTAATCTGATTGAAATATATAAGGTAGTGTAGCGGTTAGCATAATGTTTTACAGCACCAGCGACCCAGGTTCAATTCCTGCCACTGTCTGTAAGGAGTTTGTATGTTCTCCCCGTGACTGCATGGGTTTCCTCCAGGTGCTCCGGTTTCCTCCCACCTTCCAAAGACGTACGGGTTAGGAAGTTGTGGCCATGCCATGTTGGCGCTGGAAGCGTGGCGACACTTGCGGGCTGCCCCCAGAACACTCTACGCAAAAGATGTATTTCACTGTGTGTTTCGATGTACATGTGACTAATAAAGAAATCTTATCTTATCTTATAAGATTCTGAGAACATAAGATAGAGGCTGAGAGGGCATTTCCCCCCATAGGAAAATCTAGAACAAGGAACACAGTTTGAGAATAATGCACTGCCCACTTATCATAGAGTCATGGAGTCATACAGCACAGAAACAGGCCCCTGAGCCCAACTTGTCCATGCCGTCCAAGATTCCCATCTAAGCTAGTCCCATTTGCCTGTGTTTGGCCCATATCCCTCTGAACCTTTCCTATGGATGCATCTGTCCAAGTGCATTTTAAATGTTGTTGATGTACCTGCCTCAACCAGTTACTCTGACAGCTTGTTTCATATACTGACCACTGAGTGGAAAAGGTTATCCATCAGGTTCCTATTAAGTCTCTCCCATCTCACCTTAAACCTATGCCTTCTAGTTCTTGATTCCCCAACCCTGGGAAAAAGACTGTGCGCATTCACCCTATGCCCCTCATAATTTTATACACCACTATAAGATCACCCCTCATTCTCCTACTCTCCAATGAGAAAAGTCCCAACCTGCTCAACCTCTCTCCACAACTCAGTCCCTCGAGTCCCAGCAACATCCTCGTAAATCTCCTCTGCACTCTTTCTAGCTTAGTGATATGTTTCCTATAGCAGGGTGACCAAAACTGAACACAATATTCCAAATGTGGTCCCACCAACTCACAAAATGTTTTACGAAGAGGAAGACTACTTTCTTCTCTCAGAACATTGAGAATTATTGGCGCTCTCTACCCTATAGGGAGCTGTGGGTGCAGATATTGAATATGTTCAAAGCTGAGATAGCCAGATTTTCCAAGTATTCCAGAGGTATAGAGAACAGGCGGGAACTTGGATTGAGTACAGATTTAGCCATGATACTGTTGAATAGTAGACCCATATGTTGGAACAAAATACCTTGATCTATGAACATCTGGAGAGCTCGAGAAAATATCATTTAATGTGATAAACATTGCTAAGTAATGAAAGGCTTCATTTCACTTCCTGCCTGTGTTTTTAGCTGTAGAGATTTATTAGTACAAGAGTCCATCACAATGAAACTGTCTGGCTATCATTAAATTGCTTTCGATGCCTTGTCCAACAAAGCTTGCTCAGTTGTTGAATGTGATTGAGACAGAAAATGAACAGTTGGGAGAAAAGATTTTTATTTTAGAGGTGAGCCCATTTGTTGTGGAATATAAGTACACGGGCCTTTCAGCTTGCTGTAGTTTTGATAGTTAACAGTATACTTTGTGAGTTATTAATTAGAATTGTAGTGCTTGATGCTGTAAAGTTAAGTGTCAAATGTCTTTGGCTCTACTGGTTGAGCAAAATGAGAGATAATATTAGTGCAATATAAAATTCTGACTCGACAGGGTAGAGGTTGAAAGAATATTTCCCCTTGAAAGGAAATCTAGAACGAAGGGCGAAACTTCAGAATAAGGGGGGCACCCACAACAAGGGAGAGATAAGAAGGAAATCCATCTCTCAGAGGATTCTAACTCATTGGAATTAGAGTCATAGAGTTATACAGCACGGAAACAGGCCCTTCAGCCCAACTGGTCCATGCTGACCAAGATGCCCCTCTAAGCTAGTCCCATGCATCCGCGTTTGACCCATATCCTTCTAAACTTTTCCTATCCATGTCTTTTCAGTGTTCTTATTGTATCTGCCTCAACCACTTCCTCTGGCAGTTCATTCCTTACACACACCACCTTCTGCATGAAGAAGTTGCCCTTAAGTCCCTTTAATCTCTCCCCTCTCACCTTAAGCCTATGCCCTCCAGTTTTTGATTCCCTTTCCCTGGGAAGAAGACTGTGTGCGTTCACCCTAACTAAGCTCCTCATGAATTTATACACCTCTGTCAGGTCACGTCTCCACTGCAGAAGGCTGTGCAGATGAGTGATTGAAATTATTCAAGGAGGAGATTGATAGATTTCTGGACTTTCAGGGAATCAAAGGCTTCAGGGAACAGGCAAGTGTGTGGACCTGAGGCAAGATCTTGTTGAACGTAGGAGCAGGCTCAAGGGCTGAATGGTCTGCCACTGCCCCTATTGCTTGTGTTTCTTATGTTGTATGTACGTTTGTCCTTTTTGATGTGTTTGGGTGTATGAATGGTTTAAACCCCTCATTTAGGGCATTTGGTGGACAGAAATAATAGAACAGTAAGGATAGCGGTTAGCATAACGTTATTATAGCACAAGCGACCTGGGTTCAAGTCCGGCCACTGTCTGTAAGAAGTTTGTACATTCTCCCCGTGTCTGCGTGGGTTTCCTCCGGGTGCTCCGGTTTCCTCCCACATTCCAAAGTCGTACGGGTTAGGAAGTTGTGGGCATGCTATGTTGGCGCTGGAAGCGTGGCGACACTTGTGGGCTGCCCCCAGAACACTCTACGCAAAAGATGCTTTTCACTGTGTGTTTCAATGTACATGTGACTAATAAGGAAATCTTACCTTATTTATCACTACCATTCACTATATTCAATTGAGTGTGCAAGGATGTAATGCTAGAGAAATTTATCACATTTCCAGTCATAAAAAAAATACACAAGATGTGACTGGTCACATGAAATTACATCTTTATTCCCATTTTTCTAGAAGTTATCTTGCTTTTACCATAAATAAATAAATTATATTTATGGTAAGTCAGTCCCACAAATTTTAAGTCTGCCAGACACTGCCTCTGGTCTTTTGCACTCTCCATGAGACAAGAATGCAACATAGGTGAATCCCACTTCACACAGACTGCTTAGGGAGGGGAAAAAAAAGAGGGAATTGAAAGCTTGGCAAAGAATGCAAGTATCTGAAGAATTCAAGAAGCTATCACTAAATGCGATAAACTTTGTTTAGCTTTGTAAGTCTTTTTTTTATTTCTTGCCAGAGGAAGTGGTAGAGGTGGCAACAATTACAATGTTTAAAAGACATTTGGACAGGTATATGGATAAGAAGGGTTTAGAGGGATACAGGCAAATGGGGCTAGCTCAGGAAGGCACCTTGGTAAGCATAGACAAGTTGGGCTGAAGGGCCTTTTTCAGTGACTCTAGTTCTGAACTTCAAACTATGTGCAAGGTGCGTCTTCCAGGTTGCTCGCAGAGTTTCTGGTGGGACATATAGAGTAAATGGTAGCATTGATGTATGGAGAAACCTTGAGGTTGTCATCCATAACTGCCTAAAAGTGGCAACATAGGTAGACAAGGGTAGTGAAAAAGACATTTGGTGTGCTTGCCTTCATAGGCCAATGCTTTGAGTATAAGAGTTGGGACATCAATACCAATACCAATACCAATACCAATACCAATCATGTTACTGTTGTACAAAACATTGGTTAGACCACACTCATATTGTGAACAGTTCTGGTCGCCAGACTACAGGAAGGATGTGGTAACAGAAGAGGTTCACCATGATATTACCTGGAGTGGAGGGTTGTAGTTATAAGGAGAGATTGGATGGGCTGGGTTTATTCTCGCTGGAATGCAGGAGGCTGAGGGGTGGCCTGATAGAGGTTTATAAAATTACAAGGGGCGTGGATAGGGTAGATAGTCAGAATCTTTTTCACAGGGCATGGGAGAATCAAACTAGAAGGCACAGGTTTAAGATGAGAGGAGAAAAATTTAAAGGAGATCTGAGGGGTAAGTTTTTCACGCAGAGGGTGGTGAATATCTAGAATGAGCCTCCAGAAGAGCCTAGTGGAGGCAGATGCAATTACAACAAATAAAGGGTGTTTGGACAGGTACTTGGATGGGAAAGGTGAAGAGGGATGTGAGCCTAATGCGGGAAAATAAGATTAGCGTAGACAGCCATCACAGTCAGCATGGACAAGTTGGGGCGTAAGGACTATCTCCATGCTGTACAATTCGGTGATGCTAAGAATGAGTTTAGACTGCCAAAACTCAGGAACGTACAAGCCAACTCTGAGCTGGCTCTGATCCCACCCAACAGCCACCTGCTCCAATCACAGTTGCTTGCGCAGTCCCTCCAACACATGAATGTTTTTTTTAGCACTTTTCAAGGAAATCACAACCATTGCTTTAAGAATGACTTAGGGAAGAAAATCTGACCGCCCCCCCCCCCCTTTACTCTTATTGGTGTAAAGAAATACATTGCTATCTCATGGTCAGTTCGTCAGTTATACTGAGCTTGTTCACCTTTTCCAGTCATTTAGTTAGTTGGTTTGTTATCGATCAATTACTTTCATTTTCCGTAAATAGTTAATATTGTTACAGTTAACTCCTTCATTAGAATATTTGGTTTCATATAAGTTTAGTCCATCCATCTGCAAGAGTTATTGTTTCAGTGTATCTCAGCCCATCACACAAACCAACCTCCCCTCCACTGACTCTGTCTACACTTCCCGCTGCCTCGGGAAAGCAGCCAACATAATCAACAACCCCTCCTACTGCAGTTATCTTCTCTTCTCCCCTCTCCCATCGGGCAGAAGATACAAGAGCTTGAGAGCACGTACCACCAGACTCAAGGACAGCTTCCATCCTGCTGTTACAAGACTCTTGAACAGATCTCTTGTACGATAAAAATTAACTCTTGATCTCACAGTCTATCTCGTTGTGGCCCTTGCACTTTATTTATTTAACTGCACTGCATTTTCTCTGCAACTGCAACTTTATATTCTCCATTCAGTTTTCTTTGAACTACCTTGAAGTACTTACATATGGAACGATCTGTCTGGATGGCACGCAGAACTCACTGTATCTTGGTATATGTGACAATAATAGACCAATACAAATACCATTGGCGACACAATGTGAGCCAATGAGCTGGAATTGAGGTGGAACACATACCTTTGCTCACAGTCTGATGTACGGCAAAAGTCAATTCACTCTGTAAACAGAGTCTATTTAAAAGGGCAGAAGACATAAGAGCAGCTACCCCTCTTGATAAAGCAGAGTGATTTACTCAGAAAAATTACCAGGTATAGAAGTTATATAAACATTTTGTACACAAAAAGATGCATTTCATTGAGTGTTTTGATGTACATGTGACTAATAAAGATATCTTATCTTATCTTATATATTTTATCTTATCTGATATTAACAAATTTAGCCTGAGCCTATCACGGACTAGTAATGATATTCCTTTCAAAGATTTTACTACGAGCGAGGTTTTAAATGCTATTTAAAAGGGACACAGCTGCTGTCCTGGACAGAGTGTCTCCAGATAGGATTTGCAAAATGGACATCAACGCGTTAACTAGAATGTGTTCTTCGTGGGTTCGATGTGGCAAGATTCCAGCTACCGTCAAGAAGTTATATAAACAATCTCAGCACCTTACAGGAGTGTTTGGCATGGGTCTTGGCTGATCAAGGGATCTTCACTCTGTTTTGAAATATAGATCCTCCCCAGCTTACAAACGCCCGACTTATGCACAGTCCGTACATACAAACGGGCATTTGGGAGACCAGTGAGATGGATTTGCTGGCTGCTGCAGGGCTGCAGATGACTGCAGATTCTTGACGGTAGCTGGAATTTTGCCACATCGAACCCACGAAGAACACATTCAAGTTAACGCGTTGATGTCCATTTTGCAAATCCTATCTGGAGACACTCTGTCCAGGACAGCAGCTGTGTCCTATTTAAATAGCATTTAAAACCTCGTTCATAGTAAAATCTTTGAAAAGAATATCATTATTAGTCCGTGATAGGCTCAGGCTAAATTTGTTAATATCAGATAAGATATCTTTATTAGTCACACGTACATTGAAACACACAATGAAATGCATCTTTTTGCGTAGTGTTCTGGGGGCAGCCCGCAAATGTCGCCAACAGAGCATGCCCACAACTTCCTAACCTGTACATCTTTGGAATGTGGGAGGAAACCAGAGCACCTGGAGGAAACCCACACAGACACGGGGGAGAACGTACAAACTCCTTACAGTCAGTGGCCAGAAATAATATCAGCTTTATTATTAAGAATGGCAAGACGAGACTTTAAGTGTTTCGCCTGACTATCTATTCCCATGGGACACTCTACCTCTGCAGGCATCTTCTACCGTGTGGGACACTCTACCTCTGCAGGCACCTTCTAGCGTGTGAGAACTCAGTTCATGGACGCATTTCCGACTTGCGAACTGTTTTGTTTATGGACAGTTCTCAGGAACAGAACCTTGCTGTAACCTGGGGATCACCTTATTGTTTTCACATTGGACAGTGTTATGTGCTTGCCTGGTTATATATTCTAATGTAGATGGATGCATACAGACTCACTAAATACCTCCTGAGTCTGCAAGACCAAACCCAGGATCCCATTGTTTACCACTTCAAGGGGTAATGGAAAAGCTGAGCGTGCAAAAACACGGCAGATGGGACTCGATGAGGAAAAATGTGAAGCTATCCACTTGATGGGCCGAATGGCCTACTTCTGCTCCTTTGTCTTGTCTTGTCATTTTGTTATGTCCATTTCCATTTTGATATCCTTGTCTTTGACTCTACTCACTCCCAGTTTGCATCAATAGAGACCCAGGGGCCATAATATTCTACGACACTTGCAGGGCATAGATAGGGTCAACGCACACAATCTTTTTCCCAGGGTTGTGGGTTTAAAGTGAGAGGAGAGAGATTTAATAGGAAACTGGGGGACAGCTTTTTCACCCAGGGGTGATCCCTATATGGAACGAGGTGCCACAGGAAGTGGCTGAGACAGGTACGTTAACAACAATTAAAAGGCATTTGGACAGGTCCATGGATATGGGCCAAATGCAGGCAAATGGGACTAGCTTAGATGGGAGTCTTGGTCGACATGGACGAGTTGGGCTGAAGGGCCATCTTCCGTGCTGTATGACTCCATGACTCTATGGTGAAGCAGATCTGCTAGGGGAACCAAAGGCTGTTGTCCATCAGATCTTCGGGGGGCGATATTCCAATGGACCAGAGATTCAAAGCATCTTGCATGACTGAATCGACAATCCTGACTCTTGTGCATACAAATGCCTGTTGACAGCAATGTTATGTATTAGCATTAGAGATAAGAAGGTGGAAGGGAAGCAGGAGAAGGACATTCGGCCCCTCATGACTGGGCCATCATTCAATAAGATCACCGCCAGTCATTTGCCTCAGCACAACTTTCCAACACCAATTCCATGTCTCTTGGTCCCCGTAATGTCCAGAAAACTATTGCTATCTGTTTTGGATACTGCCAATGACTGAACTCTGTACCACCCTTGGGAAGAGAATTCCAACAATCCACCAACATCTACATGGAGAAGTTTCTTCCCTTCTCTGCCCTGAATTAAAATTGGCATGGGCAGCACAGACATTGTTGTCAAAGGGCCTGCTCCTGTGCTGGACTGTTCTATGTTCTGAGTTCTGGAAATGGCTTAACCCCCTTATTTTGAGACTTTGACCCCTGTTCTAAACACCCCGACCAGGGGAAGCATCATCTCCACAATCAAATTCCTCAGGAATTTTGTGAGGTTCAATGAAATCACCTCTTATTCTACTGAACTCAAGAGCATACAAAATCCAATCTGCTTAATCCCACCTCACCGGCAATCCTGTCATCCCAGAAATCATCTGGTCAATAAGTTCAAAGCTATAGAGTAACACAGGAACTCAGAAGAGAGAAAAGACCATAAGACCATAAGATACAGGAGAAGAATTAGTCTATTTGTCCCATTGAGTCGGCTCCACTATTCAATCTACCTTCTCCCCGTAATCCTTCACCCCCTTACCAAACAAGAACCTAAACTGCAACATAACCTCCTGTCTCTTGAACTCATCGCCTTGACTAATAAAGACAAGAATGTGATACGCCTCCTTTACCCACCCGATAAACCTGTGCGGACACTTGCAGGGCGCTATGGACTTGGTACCTAAGATTCCTCTGTAGTTCAACACTGTTAAGGATTCTGCCATTAACAGGGTACTTTCTCTTTACATTCTGCTTCCTTAAGAAATAATTGGATGATTAGAAATGGTGGGTTTCCTATAAGTGAACGGGCACTCTATTCCAAGCTCTGCCTGGAAGAGATTACCCAGCCCGCAGAGGGAAAGGTTCAAGATGCTCTCAAACCGGAGAAGGAAAACTAACTCCTGGGAATCCTTGGCCCATGACTGCGTGAAGCAGAGAAGAAGCATTTGAGATGCCGTTAAGAATCTCAAGGTAATGCATCGGGGAAAACTCCAAGGCCTTATGTCAGTGGCAGAAAGAGCGGACCTCCTCACACGCAGACCTCCTGCCCCACCCGCTAGGCACCACCTGTCCCATCTCTGGAAGACTCTGAGGTGGTCTCAACCACCACTTCAGAGCCCATGGAACTGGAGTGGAGGTAAGTCATATCCATTGCAGATCCACTCATTACAAGATACTCTCATTGAAGAATCAGAATCAGATTTATTATCAGTGACACATAACATGAAATTTGTTGTTTTGTGGCAGCAGTACAGTGCAAGACATAAAATTACCATAGATAACAAAAAAATAAATAGTGCAAAAAAAAGGAACAATGAGGTACTGTTCGTGGGTTCATGGACCGTTCAGAAATCCGATGGAGGGGAAGAAGCTGTTCCTGAATCATTGAGTGTGGGTCTTCAGGCTCCTGTACCTTCTCCCTGATGGTAGTAACGAGAAGAGGGCATGTTCCAGATGAATGCCGCCTTCTTGAGGCACTGCCTCTTGAAGATGTCCTTGATGGCGGGAAGGGTTGTGCCCGTGATGGAGCTGGCTGAGTCTACAACTCTCTGCAGCCTCTTTCAATCCTGTGTATCGGAGCCTCCATACCAGGCTGTGATGCAACTAGTCAGAATGCTATCAACTGTACAGCTATAGAAATTTGTAAGAATCTTTGGTGACATACTGAATCTCCTCAAACTCTTAATGAAGTAGAGCTGCTGGTGTGCCCTCTTCGTGATTGCATCAATGTGTTGAGATCTTCTGAGATGTTGATGCCCAGGAACTTGAAGCTGCTCACCCTTTCCACCGCTGACCCCTCAATAAGGGCTGGTGTGTGTTCCCCCGACTTCCCCTTCCTGAAGTCCACAATCAATTCACCGTTGGATTTTTGTCCCATAAGGAGACAAAAGAGTGGACAATCCCAGGAGACAATAGAGTAATCTTTTCATCTGTGTCTACATTGAGAGGTAACCTTTAAAAAATTCCTTTAACTTCACATTTTGCTTTTGTCCAAATTGCTGATCATCCCAGCAACAGAATAATAACCACATCACTGTGTCTGAGAGTCTGCTCAACCAAAGAATGAAACCTTTAACTATATTTAGTCTATACACAGAGCCATCAGGTAAAGGACGGTTTGTCATTCATTTTTCCCTTGGTGTCGATCAGTCTCGTTACTGATGTAATCGTTCACTTGAAGAGCCTGGCAGTTTCAGAGAGTTTATCAGTGAGTTGGTCATGTCTCTTCATTCTACAGACTGATTGCTGAGCTGAATGGCTCTCATTAGATTTTCACAAGTCTGCACCAGATACCAGCGGTTCCCTTGTCAAATTTACTCTGCACGATTCATTTTGTTAAAGAGCAAAGATGTCTTTATACCCAGACTTTCACAGCATTCCTAAAGAATCCTTATATTCAGCATGTCCCCATTGACCCTCACCGAATTTTACAGATGCACCTTAGAAAGCATCCAATCCAGATGCATCACGGCTTGGTATGGCAACTGCTCTGTCCAAGACCACAAGAAGTCACAGAGAGGTGTGGACACAGCTCAGTCCATCACAAAAACAAGCATCCCCTCCATGGACTCTGTCTACATTTCCAGCTGCCTCGGGAAGGCAGCCGACATAATCAAAGACCCCTCCCACCCCGGTCATTCTCTCTTCTCCCCCCTCCCATCAGGCAGAAGAGACAGAAGGTTGAAAACACACTCCACCAGGCTCAAGGACAGCTTCTATCTCTGTTATGAGACTCTTGAATGGACCTCTTGTACCATAAAGATGAACTCTTGACCTCACAATCTACCTCATTATGGCCTTGCACCTTATTGTCTGCCTGCACTGTACTTTCTCTGTAACTGTAACACTTTATTCTGCGTTCTGTTATTGTTTTACCTTGCACTACCTCAATGCACTGATGTAATGAATTGATCCGAATGGATGGCATGCAAAACAAAGTTTTTCACTGTACCTCGATACATGTGACAATAATAAACCAACAATTCCAATTTTTAAGCATACAGCACAGAAGGAAGACATGGAACCCATTCTGTCTACAGTGGACAGAATGAAGTTAGAGTAGATCAATCCTAGTCCCTTGCTCTGGAACCTGGATAAACTCTGTGGAAGGTGCTTCATTAGAATTGTGTGATGAAGGGTTTTCAACTTGAAATGTTAACTCTATTTCTCTCTCCACAGATGCTGCCTGACCTGCTGAGTGTTTACAGCATTTTATTTGTTAATTTCATTTGTTTATTTGTGCCACAGGGAATTAATAATTCAAATGGAGACAATTCCAAATGGAGACACCCCTTCCCCTACCATTTCCATCTGCCTGCTATCCCTCCCTCATTCGGTACCACTTCACCCTCATTCTGTATCAGATTCCTCCATCTGCAGCCCTTTGTTGCGTCCGTCTATCATCTATCAGCCTCTGTCGCCATCTCCACCCTCCCCTCCCCCACCTACCTCCATCTGCCAATCAACCCCTCCTCCACTGGATCCACCTATCACCTGCCAGCTCGTGCTCCGCCCCTTACCTTCAACTTTTTATACTGGCTATCTCCCCTCTTATCTTTCAATCCAGATGAGAGGTCTCGACTGGAAATTTCGCCAGTCCATTTCCCTCTACAGATGTTGCCTGACCCGCTGAGTTTCTCCAGCAGCTCGTTCTTTGCTCCACAATTCCTGATAGAGTTTGGTAATATGGAACGAGCTGCCAGACGAAGTGGTTGAGGCAGGTGCAATAACAACATTTAAAAGACGTTTGGACAGGTACATGGATAGGAGAGGTTTATTGGTCGGTGGGTTACTAATTTTGCAGATGATACAAAGATTAGTGGTGTTGTGGATAGTGTAGAAGATTGTCAAAGGATACAGTGGGATATAGATCTGTTGTAGATATGGGCAGAGAAGTGGCAGATGATGTTTAATCTGACCAAGTGTGAGGTGTTGCACTTTGAGAGATCAAATGTAAAGGGACAGTGCACTGTTAATGGCAAGACCCTTAGCAGTGTTGATGTACAGAGCAATCTTGGGGTCCAAGTCCATAGCTCCCTGAAAGTGGCTGCACAAGATAGTGTAGGGCATGCTTGCCTAATTAGTCGAGGCATTGAGTTCAAGAGTCAGGAAATTATGTTGCAGTTATATAAAACTCAGGTTAGGCCCAATCTGGAATATTGCATTCAGTTATGGTTGCCCCATTATAGGAAGGATGTGAAGGCTTTAGAGAGGGTGCAGAGGTGGTTCACCAGGATGCTGCCTGGTTTGGAGGACATGTGCTATGAGGGGAGGTTGGACAAACTTGAGTTGGTTTCTCTGGAGCAGCGGAAGCTGAGGGGAGACCTGATAGAAGTTTTTCAGATTATGAGGGGCATAGATATCTCCATAGATATAGCCAGTATCTTTTACCCACGGTTGAAACGTCGAATACTAGAGGTGAGAAGGCATGTGCGGGCCAAGCTTTTGTTTTACACAGAGAGTGGTGGGTGCCTGGAATGTGCTGCCAGGGATGGTGGTGGAGGCAGATACGATAGAGGTGTTTAAGAGGCTGTTAGATAGGCACATGAAATATGCAGGGAATGGAGGGATGTGGACTTGTAGGTAGAAAGGACTATTTAGTAGATTTTAATTATGTGTTCAATTAGTTCGACACAACATTGTGGACCGAAAGGCCTGTTCCTCTGCTGTACTGTTCTGTGTTCTCCATAGTTAGAGGAATATGGGGCAAATGGGACTAGCTTAGATGGGCATTTTGCTCAGCATGGACGAGTTGGGCCGAAGGGCCTGTTTCTGTGCCGTATTACTCTATGACTAAATGGACAAGTTTCACAATTAATCTAACCTGACCATCAACAGAAACTATCTCCCATAACAAAGAGCCCAATTACTGTGTGTTCCTGTGTTAAGAAAAATTCCGCACATGATCTGCCTTGAGCTGGGTTGATCGAGAAGCCTTATCTTGCTCAAATTGGTGCCAGTCCTCTGTATCCTTGCTGCTATAATCTTGCTATTCACAGTCAATTCACAGCCAGGGGACAGCAAGCACCCTCTGAAGCAAGGCTCCGTCTAAACCTCGAGTAATAACCCATGGATGGACTGCACCACCCAGTGGCAAAAACCTGCTGAAATGCATTTTCACATCCCTTTGTTGAAAGTAAAATCAATATCATGCTCAGACAAGCACGAATGCACTTGAAATTCTGCTCCTTTATTCAAATGAAAGGATACAGCTATAATTATTTGCAAACTTCCAACACAGCTATAAACCCATGGAAATTAGCAATTGCTGGGATTGATTTAGGATTTAAATTTAAACACAATACTCGAGCTAAAGTAACAAAGGCCACAGATGCAGGGAGAAAAAGCCTGAACCTTCCCTTTTACTTGGCATGGCTAATATTTAATTTTTAAATCTTTTCTGGATCTCCGAAAATAAAGCTCAGCAAAATTGCTGGAAAGAGTGCAAAGAAGATTTATGAGGACATTGCCAGGACTCGAGGGCCTGAGTTATTGGGAGAGGTTGGGCAGACCAGGGCTTTATTCCTTGGAGTGTAGGAGACAGAGGTGATCTTATAGAGGTGTATAAAATCATGAGGGGAATAGATAGGGTAAATGTACACAGTCTTTTTCCCAGGGTTGGGGAATCAAGAATGAAAAGGCACTGGTTTAAGGTGAAAAGGAAAAGATTTAAAAGGTATCTGGGGGGGGGCAACTTTTCACCCAGAGGGTGGTGAGTATATGGAACAAGCTGCCTGAGAAATTAGTTGAGGCAGGTACAATAACAATATTAGAAAGACATTTGGACAGGTACATGGATAGGAAAGGTTTGGAGGGATATGGGCCAAACATGGGCAAATGGGACTAACTCAATTGGGCAGATTGGTCGGCATGGACGAGTTGGGCTGAAGGGCCTGTTTCCGTGCTGCAGTGCTCTGTGAATCTATGACTCTAAAGTTACTCGGTGGCAAATTTAAATCCTGTTTCCTGCTGGGGTAAAGGTGCTACTGGTTGAAAGCCCTTTATCATAATTCATTCATGGATACCAGCAACAAGGCCATATTGCCCCTGGAACGAGGAATGCTGGGCCATTTCAGAGAGTAGTTAGAATCAGCCACAATACCGCGGATCTTGAGTAACAAACAAGCCAGAGCAAGCAGAGATATTAGTGAACCAGATCTTATTTACAACAATGCAGTAGTTTCAAGATCCCTACCATTACTAAGACAAACATTTTCTTTAAGTTCTA